>NW_022196905.1:2768001-2777941 GCF_008632895.1 Mastomys coucha
CCCGTGCCCTCGCAATCACCTGCACTGGGGCATTGAGCCTTCACAGGAACTCTTCTCCCATTGTTGCCTGACAGGGCCATCCTCTGCTACATATGCAGCTGGAGCCATGGGTCCCTCTATGTGTACTCTTTGGTTGGAGGTTTAGTCCCTGGGAGCGCTCAGATGGGGAGGTGGGGTCTGGTTGATTGATATTGATGTTCTTCCTATAGGGTTGAAAACCCTTTCAGCTCCTTTAGTCCTTCCCCTAACTCCTCCATTGGGGATCCCATTCTCAGTCCAATGGTTGCGAATATATATTATTTTGTCAGTCTTTTTGTGCTGGCTAGTTTTTGTCCATTTGACACACTTAGACATATCTGGGAAGAGGGAGTCTCCATGGAGGAATTCCTACCACCTGATCGGTCTTTACACGTGTTTGGGGCATTGTCTTGATTGATGTTTGATGTGGGAAGTCCCAGCCCACTGTGGGCAGTCTCTCCTCCAGATGGGTAATAGGAGGTAATAGTAATAGGAGGTAAAAGGTAGCTAAATGTGAACCTGGAAACAAGCTAGGTAAGCAGATTCCTGTCATGGGCCTTGATGTGGCTTCCCTCAATAATTCGCTATGAGCAGGACCTATAAGCCAAATAAACCCTTTACTTCCCAAAGCTGCTTTTGAGCAGTGCTTTATCACAGCAATAGAAACCTCCTAACTAGGACACTCTTTGTATTTTATTTAGTGTGAGATGATTATTTTGAGTTCAGTTTTTTGACCATGATTTTTTTTGTATTCTTTTGGCCAGTGGCTACAAAGTGGAAGATCAGCCAGCATTACCTGGGCAGAAATTTCTGGAGCCAGTTGGAGGTCCTGATTGAGGAATTTTTGACATGGGTGTTAAGAGTTCCCATTTCTAACTGGTTCCCAGGTGATGCCAACAGTGGTTAGGTCACTGATTGCCATTGCTTGAAGCCATGTTACAAATTAACTTCACAATTTAATTTGGTGAGAATGAACGGTCATCAGATATGCAGTCCTCTCAGATGAAACCAAGGTTCAATGGACAAGCCTTCATTCGGCTATTTCACTAGGCTTTGTCCAAGTCAAAGCACTGAATATAGAAAAATCACAGCTTGATAAACGGGTTTGATGCTTGGTGTTGTCAGACTGGAGAATCTCTACAGGTAAGTGTGTGATTTCTTCAGTGACATCACATTTGCCTGCAGAGATTTCCCAGTCTGCCAATGTGCAACTACATGTAAAAGGTAAAACCATCATTCTCTCTGCAATGGTCTTTCTAGTCTAGCTAAACTCTAAAATTACTATGTTTCAGAAATTACATTTCTGAAACACATATTATTCAGTTCAAAAATATTTATGAAAGATTGACATTAGGTAGGAAGTAAGGACTATAGATAGATTCAAACAGAAGAGCAAGGAAAAAGGTATTCTGTGCCTCTGAAGGCTAAGGTGACAGTTAAATGCCAGCTCTCTCACCTGTAATGATGCTTGCTCACACTGCAAACCTCACAGCCCTGGAGTTTCTTGAATGTCAGGTGATCTGTGTGCTAAGACTTGCAGTTGTGTTTCTTCACATCTTTTTAAATGTATGGATATATCTAAGAAGCACAAGGAGAGTGCATTAGGAGCCGTGCTTGCCACCTTCATTTTCTCCATGTCTCTTTTATTACTTAGTAACTGTCTTATGAATCACATCATCTGTGGCTAATTTTTGAAGCACTGAAACAATATGCAGTATATACTATGTGAGTACAGCACACTTTGTGAATATCACAATATCAACTCTGCAATGCTGATTGTTTTTTTGCTCATGGAACTCTTTTCCATCTATTAACTGTACAGCTATTTCATTATTTAGAACAGAAATTTGGGGTATTTTATTTCCTACTTTATCCCAGGAATATAGAAAGTGTTAAATCAGCATTTGCTGCTTACAGTTCATTGATTTACTAAAGTCCTTTATTTCAAATGTCTACTATTTAAGAGGGGTATATGTATGGGTATATATATTCACATTTTATTGTTATCAGAGTAAACATATTTAATTTCAGACAAGAGAAAATAGAAATTTATAAATGTTTTATATATTTAGTCATGTGTTACAATAGAGAATTTGGGTGATATTTGGTTTAGAGGCAAAATTAACCCTTTAAAGGTTCAATGATGCCTTCCAAGCATATATATAAATATAATTACATTTTATATTTTTAAACTCCTGGGTTCTATCCAAATTTATGCAATAACAATTCACAAAATTGGATTTGATTGTGTTTACACATCATAGCATCTTGATTATCTACCAATCTACCTTGTATACATCCTTGGACCTCAGGATGATTTTAAGAGCATTCTCTTAATTGTATTCTGGTCTTTCCAAATAAACCATAAATACAGACTTAACATCAAATCTTTCATAAGAGTAACAGGTGGCCCTGATCTGATGTTAGTGTAGCTGAAATCATGTGTTGAAATAATTGCAGCCTGGAAAGATAGAAAACATCTGGACTTTAAGAGAGAACCATTCTACCAGAGAAAGAGCAAGATTGAGAGAATGAGAGAGTGAGAGAACGAGAGCAAGAGTGAGAGCAAGAGAGAGAGACAGAGACAGAAAGACAGAGACAGAGGTACTGAAATAGAGTCATACACACAGAGACAGAGAGATACAGACAGAGACTCAGAGACAGAGTAAGGGCAGAGGCAGAAAGAGAGGACAAATGGACTGAGATGCTGAGAGACCATATGCAAGCATTTCATCTTTTTGGGCTATGTAGAAAAGTGTGGCAGGGGAACTTGTACTTCAAACCCTGTGAACAATTTTTAAAGGTGGAAACCAGGAAACATCAGCTATGGAAGGCTTCTGAAACAATTTGCATTCCCAAAGCTTGTCTTTTGTCTTATATGTGCTTATGGGGCGTGGTTAGATACATATTTGTCTGCTTGAAGTAAAATTCAATTTGGAATCATAGTTTTCTTGTTCCTGGTTGTTGTTCTCTTGCTTGTTATCATGTTCCTGATTCTTCCCTTTTGAAACAGTCTGATTTTACAGATCCATTTGAAGGCATAGATGGCTTGGGGACAGCCTCATGATTTTACTTGCCTATATGCCTAGACTACTTAGGAATACCCTTCTATAAATGCACAGATTTGCTGTATAAGCATTATCTCCCATTAACGTATCAGTACACATGTATTCACAAGACTATCCCAAGCACAAATTGAAAGTCTGAGAAGGGGAATAATTTAGTGTGCATTTTGAAAACTCACAGCAAGATTTCCCCAGTAATTCTCAAGCCTGGCCAAGAATCAGAAATGGATTATGAAACAGATTTAAAAGCTCCAACCAAGATATCCTGAACCCAAATTTCTACGATGTGAATTTGAGAGTTCTCTTTAAAGTTATCTATTAGGACAGTTTCAAGTTAAGAGCGAAACTGAACAGAAAGTACAAAGAGTTCTTGTGTGCTTTCTCCCCACTCATGCCCTGCCTTCTCCACTACTGACACCCCCAGTCCTGTAGTGCATTCCTTCAAAGCGACGAACCTATATGGACACACGGCTGTTACTTCAAAGCCATAGTTTTTATTAGAGGTCATCTGTGGTGTTTTATGTAGGGTTTTATATTATGGCACATGTCTAATAGTACCACAAAGAGTATACAGAATACTCCCTCTGCTCTAAAAATCATGCCAAGTGCTTTCTCTGTAACTCCCAGCCCCCACTGAAATTTTTACCATCTCCACAGTTCTTGCCTTTCCTTAGTCTTATTGTTGGAATCATATGGTGTATAGTCTTTTCAGACTGACTTCTCCACTTAACAATAGTATTTACTTAGATTCTTCCATGTCTTTGTAGGTTCATAATTCTCCAACGATCATCCCTTCATCTGGATGTGCCAGGGATTATTTATTTCTTTCCTAAAAGCCATCTTTATTGTGTGCCAGTTTTGTGATTATGGATCGGTAGTATGAACAGTTGAACTTGAGTTTCTGTGTGACCACATTGTCATCTCCTCTGGGTAAATATCAGAGCCTAATTTATGAGTTCTATAGTGATTCAGTGTTTAGCATTGAAAGACCCTGGCACATTCTCTTAGAAGTAGTGGTACAATTTTTGCCTTCCTACTAGCAGTGAATGAGATATCCCATTGTTCCAAAGCCTTGTCAGCATTTGGTGTTGTCAGTGCTTTGGTCATTCCAATAGAAGTACAGTATACCATTGTTTAGTTTACAAGTCCTGGTGACATGTTGAATGTCTTTCATATGCTGCTTCACAGAGTTTTCTCTCCCTCTCCCCTCTTTCTCTGGCTTTTTGAGACAGGGTTTTTTTTATGTAGTTCTGGATGTTCTGGAATTCATTCTATGAATGACTGGCCTCAAACTCTGAGATTCACCTGCTTCTGCCCCATCTTCCTTCACCCCTCTACTCTGAGTGCTAGGATTAAAGGCACCACCACTATCCAGTTTACATATCTCCGTTAATAAAATGCTGGTTCAGGTTTTTTTTTTTCGGCATTTTAGTAGGGGTCATTGTCTCACTGAGTTTTAAGAGTTCTTTGTGTATTTTGAGTAATACTACTCTATGATATGAATATTTAAAATCTTCCTTTTAGTCTGTGTCTTGCCTTCTCAGTCTCTTACATATAGAGCAGAGTCTTATGTTTTTATTAAAGTCGTGTTTGTCTCTCCTTTCAGGGATTTTGCTTTTGGTATTAGATTTGAAAAGAAGTTCATCTAGGTTTTATGTTGTTTTCCTCTAGTAATTTTACAGTTTTTCATTATATATTTGGTTTAGAAAGTATTTTGAGTTAATTCTTAGTTCTTATGAAGATTGAAACATCTATGTTTAGGCTCTTGGTTTTACACATAAATGTCAAATATTTTTAGCAGCATTTTTGAGAAGACATTAATTTCCCCACTGTATTATATTTACTGATTTGTTAACATTGAGTTTGCTATGTTTATGTGCATTTCTGGTCTGTTCTCTTGATCATTTTCTCACCAATAGAGCATTGTCCCAACTAGTGTAGCTATCTCTTTGTTGACAGCTATAGGCCATCAGGCTTGGTTCTCCTTTAACACTGAAGTGTTGTTGTCGATTGTTTGCCTCTTGCAAATACTTTAGAATCAGTTTGTCATGACTCACAGACTTTTTACTATATAGGTTGACTAAGAAAGAATGGACACCTTAAAAATAGAAAATCTTTGCATTCATGAACATGAAGCCTCACTCCAGTGGATTAGTTGTCTTTCATCGGAATGTTGTAGGTTTTTCTTTTTTTTTTTTTTTTTCATACAGATCTAGCTAACCATTTCATTGGGAGAGTCGTTATCTCAATGGTAATATGTTTTTAGTTACAAATTCTACTGTCAATTGTTGATTAACTTTATCCCATGCAACATTTCAGTAGTTCCTTATTAGTACCAGAAGGTCCTATGGCTCTTTCAGGTTATCTGTTTAGATGTGCTGTTATCCACAAAGTTAACAACAATTCTACTTCCTTTTTTGAAAAATTGTATACCTTCTTTCACATTGTTTCAATTTTTTATATTGCCTTGTTTTTAGTGCAATGTTGAAAAACAGTGATGATGGGATATTATCTCATTTCTTGAAGTAGACATGCTTCAAGCTTTTCCTAATTAATGATAATGCTAACTCTAGGTATTTTGTAGATGTTCCTTGTAAAATTAAGAACATTCTACTTTTGCTAGTGCAGACAGCTCACCTGAAATGAGCATTGGGTATTTCTTGTTAAATTCTATTTCTGCATTTTCTTATATAATCATGATTTTTCTTTCTCTTTAGCTTGTTAATGGTTTTTCAAATGTTGAGTGAACCTAACACACATGATAAATTCAAGTTGACTATGAAGTACAATTCTTTGCATACACAGTTAATATAATACTATAATATTTTGTTGATAAATTTTTGTTGCCAGGCGGTGGTGGCGCATGCCTTTAATCCCAGCACTTGGGAGGCAGAGGCAGGTGGATTTCTGAGTTCAAGGCCAGCCTGGTCTACAGAGTGAGTTCCAGGACAGCCAGGGCTATACAGAGAAACCCTGTCTCGAAAAACCAAACAAAAAAAAATGTGCACTGCTTATCTGAAGCATGGCTCCATCATTTTTCTTTTTGTCAGCTTTTTGTCTAGTTTTGTTAGATAACTCCACTGCTAGCTTTGTGGAGTAAGAGACTATTCCCATTACCTTTATTTTCTCCAAGATATTTCAGAGAACAGATACAATTTCTATTTTAAATGTTTGGTAGATGACTGTCAGGGAGTCTGCATGAATCTAATTCAGGCCCTCTGCATATATGTCATAGTTGTATAGCTTAGATTACCTAACAGAGAGAGCCAGGGATGTTTCTGGTGCTTTTGACTGCTTTTGGGGTCCCTGTCCTCCTACTAGGTTGCCTCATCTAGCCTTAATATGAGGGAAGGTGCCTAGTCTTTTTGAAAGTTGATATGGTATATTTATACATTGATATCCCTGGAAGGCCTGCCCTTTGAAGAAGGGAAATAGAGTAGTATATGGGGATAAATAAGGAAGGGGCTTAGAGAAGGTGAAGGGCAGAGATAGGGAGAGGAAAATGCTATTATCTTTCAAGGACTTGTCCTGTTTCATCTAGATCAGTGGTTCTCAACATTCCTAATGCTGTGATCTTTGAATACAGCTCCTCATGTTGTGGTGACCCCCAACCATAAAATTATTTTTGTTGCTACTTCATAACTGTAGTTTTGCTATCATTATACACTGCAATGTAAGTACTTTTGAGAAAGAGGTTTGCCAGAGGGGTCATGACACACAGATTAAGGACTGATCTAGACTATCAAATTTGTGGGGACATAGTGATTCATATCCATTTTTACCCTCTATTATCTATGCTGTTTCTAGTGATGTCTCATCTCTTATATCTTATATTTTCACTTCTTTTCTTATTTGTTGAGAGATTAATCAATATTATTGATCCCTTCAAAGAACAAGCTTTTGGGTTTTATCAAATTTCCCTGCTGATATTCATTTTTCAATTTAATTGATCTTAACCCTATTTTTAAAATTATTTTACTCTTACTTTTTTCTAAGATCTAATTTTTCTATATGTAGTTTCCTTTAGATTAATCTCCTAAAACTTTCCCCTATGTACTGCTTAGACTTATCCTTAAAATGTTCACATCATATTTGTATTTATATATTCATACTTTATTTTTATTTATTTCAGTTTTATTTAAAACTTTTTAAACTTCTTTTGATGTTTATTTACTGAGCCATGGATTGGTTAGAATTGTGCTAATATCAAAGTTTAATATTTATAGCTGTTAGTGAGTGAATTTTATTTGGATTTTCTATGGCAAGATAATATACAATATATACTTCTAAAAATTTCAAGGTGTGCTTTCCGGCCCAGCAAGTGTTATGTTAGTAAATGCTGCATGTGAGCCTAAAAAATACGTTGCCTCTTGTTTTTGAATGAAGTTTCTATTCATACTCACTCTTGATGATTTTGTTAAATTCAACTCTGTCTTATACTTTTCTGCATGTTGGTACATTTCAAGAATAAATTAATTATTTCCCGATGCAGGCTCGTCAGCTTGTACCTGGCACATGTGGTCCTCAGTGTTGGACCTGTACAGTATATCCTTTGGGAGGTTCTTATGCCATCTCTTCCTATACTATTATGTCATCTCCTGTGAAGACTCTTCTTTCTGTTACCATTTGTGTTTTATTTTGATCGCTATTAGCATGGCATATCTCTCACCATAACTTCATCTTCTATCTGTAATCCTAATATTTAAAGAAGGTACTTATAGACAACAATAGTTGGGCCATTTCTCTCTACCCCCACCTACACTTGCTGTTTGGTTAGTGCACACAGATCATCGGTGGTTACCATTGTAGTTGGACTAGAGCTGTCATATTTCTTCTGTCTTGTTGTTGTCACCGGGTGTCACTGTTGCTTTTCTTTTATATTTTGAATTGAGCATCTTATTTGACTCAGTTTTCTCTCCTTTCTTAGCATGCCAACTTTACTTTATTAAAATATTATGTTTGGTGGGTGCCTAGACTTGCATTGTATATATACATTTATATTTGATCCCAGTTCACCTCACAATATACTTCCTGGGTGATGCAAGTACTTTAGAATAATAAAATATCACTAATTTTCTCTGTTATATCACTTATATTATTGCTTTATTCATTTAACTTATCTAAATTTACACAAAACTTATTTTATGTGTAGGAAACACTTATACTTGCATATTAAATACATCATTGCTAGTATTTTCATTAATTTAAGAAAAGAAAAAAGGGCTGGTGTCCTGGGCAGAC
Source organism: Mastomys coucha (assembly GCF_008632895.1). Lineage (NCBI taxonomy): Eukaryota > Metazoa > Chordata > Mammalia > Rodentia > Muridae > Mastomys > Mastomys coucha. The sequence goes on from NW_022196905.1 coordinate 2,776,326, forward strand.
CTTGGGCGCAAGCTCTGCAGCCAGTCCCTCAACACCCAGAGGAAGCTCCAAGCACTCTGACATGCCCAGGATCAGAGGTGAGGAGGACCAAACATCGGTGCCACCAACATAAGGAGTAACTGGGACCATCTGGACCAGGCATAGAGGAACTCCACCAGCCCAGTGGCTCTGGTTCCTTTCAGTCTCTTTGGGCTGGTGTCCTGAGAAGACCTTGGGTGCAAGCTCCACAGCCAGTCCCACAATACCCAGAGGAAGCTCCACTCCCAGGTGCTCTAACAAGCACAGAATCCCAGGATCCCAGAATCACAGGATCACAGAGACAGCTTGACTCTGAGGATTTCTGACACAACAAGGATCACAGGAAGGATAGGCTCCAGTCAGATTTAGCAAGGGCAGGTAGCACTAGAGATAACCAGATGGCAGCAGGAGTGGCAATCATAAGAAAATAAACAACATAAACCAAGGTTCCTTGGCATCATCAGAACCCAATTCTCCCACCATAGCAAGTCCTGGACACACCATTAAATTGGAAAAACAAGATTCAGATATAAAATCACTTCTCATGGTGATGATACAGGACTCTAAGAAAGACATAAATAGCACCCTCAAAGAAATACAGGAGAACACAGGTAAACAGCTAGAAGCCCTTCAAGAGGAAATACAAAAATCCCTTAAAGAACTACAGGAAAACACAATCAAACAGGTGAAGGAAATGAGCAAAACCATCCAGAATCTAAAAATGGAAATAGAAACAATAAAGAAATCAGAAAGAGAGACAACCCTGGGGATAGAAAACCTAGGAAAGAAATCAGGAGTCATAGATGCAAACATCACCAACAGAATACAAGAGATAGAAGAGAGAATCTCAGGGGCAAAAGACACCATAGAAAACATTGACACAACAGTCAAAGAAAATGCAAAAAGCAAAAAGCTCCTAACACAAAACATCCAGGAAATCCAGGACACAATGAGAAGACCAAACCTAAGGATAATAGGTATAGAAGAGAGTGAAGATTCCCAATGTAATGGGCCAGTAAATATCTTCAACAAAATTATAGAAGAAAACATCCCTAACCTAAAGAAAGAGATGCCCATGAATATACAAGAAGCCTACAGAACTCCAAATAGATTGGACCAGAAAAGAAATTCCTCCCATCACATAATAATCAAAACACCAAAATGCATTAAAGAAAGAATTTTAAAAGCAGTAAGGGAAAAAGGTCAAGTAAGATATAAAGGCAGGCCTATCAGAATTACACCAGACTTCTCACCAGAGACTATGAAAGTTAGAAGATCCTGGGCAGATGTCATACAGACCCTAAGAGAACACAAATGCCTGCCCAGGCTACTATACCCATCAAAACTCTCAATTACCATAGATGGCGAAAACAAGATATTCCATGACAAAACAAAATTTACACAATATCTTTCTACAAATCCAGCCCTACAAAGGATAATAGATGGAAAACATCAACATAAGGAGCAAAACTACACCCTAGAAGAAGCAAGAAAGTAATCTTTCTACAAATCCACACAATTCTGTTCTCTAAGCAGAACCTAATTCTACCTCTTACAACAAAAACAAAAGGAAGTGACAATTACTTTTTCTTAATATG
>NW_022196905.1:2777951-2781756 GCF_008632895.1 Mastomys coucha
AATTGTTCTTATTTTGGGCTTGTACCACAACAATAAGAGCCAAGATTTTAAACTCTACTAAATACAAAACAAACAAACAAAGAAACAAAAAGACTTTAAATATTTATGTTCATTTAAGAAAATACTAGTAGTGATGTATTCTTTTGAAATATACAGTTAATATGTTTGGAGTTATTTAAAATTTATATTGAGAAAAATGTGTTTTTACTATTGCTGTAGATGAGCATCCACATAAGACTTAAACTGATTGTTGTTTTATATCAAACAACTTTTATAATACTTATTTTTATTGTTATAATATTTTATAAATGTTAAGGAATATGAGAAAAAAGATATTGTAGGTATTGAGGGGTGGTCTCTGGGAGGAGTTGGGGTACAAAAGGGAAACAAGAATATGATTTAATTCTATTTACTTAAAATATGTTTTTAAATGTTAACAAATTCAGATAAATTGAAGTCATGTAACATTTCTCTTCATAATGCAATAAAAGTTAAAGAAAGAAAAGAAAAACTAAAATCTTTTTTTTAATCATCACATATTAATTCTCTCTTATTTTCTAGTTTTGTATAGTTTCTAGCCTGTAGGACATCTCATTTTTTCTCTCTAAAGAACTCAATATTTCTTTCTTGCCAGGCAAGTAATTCAATTTTTGAGATAGCCTTTAGTTCTCCTTCACCTTTGAAAGTATGGTCTGTAAGCCACACAATTATAGGTAGGAGTGTCTTTTCTCTCAACAATTTCTATATTTCATACCAGCAACTTCTCACTTGGATAGCTTCTGTCTGTTGTTATTTTGCTCTTCTGAAGGGGAAGTGTGACCCCCACTGTGACTTGGGCCTCCCAAGATCTTTGAACTCTTACATTTACTCACCCTGGTGCCCTGGCTGTTGTAATCTGGGCTTTATAACCCAGCCGCGTAGGTAAAGGAAGTTCAGAACCCAGGAAATTTCTGCTCTGTAGGTTATGAGTTTCTGGTCATCCCTTGTTTTTTCCAGTTTGGGAACAGTTCTTTGCTGTGACCTCAGATCTCAAATGGATCAAAGAATTGTTGATATTTTTATTTGCTCAGCTTTTTTATTTGTGAGGGCAGAGTGATGGCTGCCAAATTACAATGTCAGTGCTGTCATCGAAGCTTAGATACTCCTACCATTTTTGGAATAAGTACGGTGCTTGAGTAGTTTTTGGCACTTCCTGGCTTTTAAATTCTTATTTAAAAGAAAACATTCGCATTTATAAATCTATAAAGATATAAATCTGATAAAAGTGGGCTTTTCTGATGTGTGTAGGTGAGGAAGGGCCCTAGGGCTTTGACCTATCACTTTCTCTCCTTATTGGTGGCCCCAGCCTGAATCTATAGAGCTTCTCATTCGTCAACTACACTTGTCTTTCCTACATGGGGAATCAGCAGTGATTTTTAACATCTTTTTCAGGGTGGTATGAAAAACCTCTTGGTATCCAAAGAGTGAGGAACAGCTCTCTTAGTGTCCAATCGAGGGAAGGAAGAACAACTCCCAATCCAGCAGGGGCTTCAGCTATTTGCCCTGTAGTTGACACTGGGTAGGAGGATTATGCAACCAAAATCAGGAAGAAACCTGTTTTGCTGAGCAACAAGACCGTTTAACTTGTCTCCTTTAAATGATTCTGCACAGGCAGGGTGTATTTCGTTAACCCGGCCTAAGGGGATGTTTTAAAGGTGGAGAATTGCCCTGGTGATGAACAAATATGAGACATAAACTTCCAGCGGGGCTGGGTTGCCTGCTGACTGTGATTTCCTGATGACCTATAACAATGGTTATTCACTAACAGCTGGCGCTTGTCTCCCTAGGACAAAGCCACTGGGAAGAGCAGGCTTTCTGATTGGTGAACCAGAACAGTTTCCCTGGTAACCGTTAACTAGCACGTGTTTTATTGTTTCCAACTGCTTTTCCTAGGGTATTTGCAGGTGGTGGGAGATGCTTTCTTAAAAAGGGGTCATAACCTCATGAACTTTCAGATGTTGCAACAAATTGGGGAACAAAACATTTTTTTCTTTTCAAATATAGTAAGTAAATTTTATTACATAGCATTTTCAAGACAAATGCCGCCCATTTTTCCATTATTTTCCAGATGTTATCAATTTTAAAGCCAGAGTTTCATTTTAAGATCATGACCTATAGGAAGGTTATACTAGTTGCCTGCATGTTCGGAGAATATTACTTTTTCACAGGAAGAGGGCATGATGTCTTGAGTAAATACTTTGCCATGAAATGTGAGATAAACCATTAAATGTGAGTATAATTTTTAATACAGCTTGTAAACGTTTGTATATTTTACCTCTTCATTGACTGATGATTTTTTTCTATCTTGCTAGTTTCTGTATTCACTCAGAATGTTCTAAAAATGTATAATGTTGCTATAAACAAAAAGACTAAGTAAGCCTCAATTACAAGAATCTCCTCCAACATTTATTTGACTTGTTTTTTGAAGGTCTGCCTAATTTTCAGATGGACAGCTCCCTCTTCTGTTTGGTTTGCAGAATTTGGGTCTTTTGAAAACACAAAACACTGTGGGCTGATGCACAATTTGTCACTGAATATTCTATCTAGGCTGAAGCTGAATGGAGTTGCCACTTGCAGAAGAGCAAATCTATAAGTTAGAACCTCAAGGAAGCAAGGATGCTTCTACATAATAATCTGGTTTAAAATAAAATCACCTATCCTTCCATAAATGGTGGCAAATAAAATAAAAACATTATTTTAATATTGAATTTTATCTACATACATATATTTTAAAAAACCATTCACACCTGACTGCTCGCTTGTCTGGGCTCTGTCTGGAGCGTATGGATTTGCATCAGATAATACTGCCACATGATCTGCACAGCATTGAAGATTTCCCACAGATCCCATAGCCTGTCCTATCTGTAACCTGATTTGTGGGGGCTCTTCTCATGGGTGTGCAAATGTCTGCCTGCTGACACCTCCCACTATTTTGTAATGTTTTGTTGTTGTTGTTTCACTGGATAAAATTTATTTATTACATCAAGAGTTACGGTTACGGTTGTATTTGTATCCCAAAATGAATTACACTCTGTACAAAGCTGGAACCGAATAGGCTAGTTAAAGTTTTCTCATAATGAGGGTATTTCAAGTCCCTATTTCTAGAAACCTAGAAAAGCACTTTGACTTCAAAGAGGAAAATGTCAGTTAACTTTACCCACCTTTCTTGTTTCCCTCAGGGACAGGAGGAGTGGGTTACTATGCTTATATGAATTGTTGGAGGAACAGTGTGAATGCCTCTCTGCCTCTCTGTTCTGCCTGATTTCATCCCTGGGGCCTTCCGAGGGAGAAACCACATTTTCCCTCACTTGTGCTCCAGGAGCTCTTCTCTAAGGCCCTTGGCTGTGGTTTTTTTTATTAATACAGACTCTGATTTGTTTCTTTCTCTAAATGCAGGTTCTGGTCCCCACCTCCCAGAATTATATCCCTGGGACTTATTAACTTAATGACCTTGGACCAATTAACCAGCAGCTTTATACTGTGAGAATGTGTGGAGAGAGAGAGGGAGAGAGAGGGAGAGAGGGAGAGAGGGAGAGAGGGTATTTCAAGCCCCTATTTCTAGAAACCTAGAAAAGCACTTTGACTTCAAAGAGGAAAATGTCAGTTAACTTTACCCACCTTTCTTGTTTCCCTCAGGGACAGGAGGAGTGGGTTACTATGCTTATATGAATTGTTGGAGGAAACAGTGTGAATGCCTCTCTTCCTCTCTGAAGGCAGAGAAAGATAGAGAGGGAAAGGGAGAGGGAGAGGGAGAGGGAGAGGGAGA
>NW_022196905.1:2781910-2802003 GCF_008632895.1 Mastomys coucha
GGGGAGGGGAAGGGGAGGGGGAGGGAGAGGGAGAGGGAGAAGGAGAAGGGGAGGGGGAGGGAGAAAGAGAAGGAGAGGGAGAGGGAGAGGGAGGAGAGAGAACAAACCCAGACAAGGACTCTAACTGACCTACGGCCCAAGTTAGTATTCTGCTTCCCCTCCATCTCAATTTTTATTCAGCCTGGCGCTGAATTTACTCTGCAGCCCAGGCAGGATTTTGTCTCAGCCTCTGGAGTAGCTGGATTAGAAGCCTGCACTACCAAGCCCAGCCAGTTTTTACTTATGTGAAGTAACAGGAATAAGAAGAGTTGTCTCTAGGATTTAAGAGAGGTGATGTGTTTGGTACAGAGCCAAGTAGAAAGTTAACAATCATCAGGCCCTAGTTATTGTTGTAAATCATTTGCTCTTCTTCCCCGAGTATAATCTGTGTCTCTAATTTGCTCTTCGGCCTGTGTGGATCACATTCTAAACAACTAAAAATTGTATATTTATCTTTATAACAACATTATTTGTAATAGCTAAAAGGTTGAAGTATCCGTAGTACAGAATGATAGATGATACACAAGCACAAAAGTAATACTGTATACATGCAGCGTGCAAGTATTGAGCTTAACAAAGAGCTTAACACAATTCTGACATGTTTTATGTGAATGAAAATTTGAAGACACTACTTTAAGCAAAACAAGCCAGTTATTAAAAGCACGTGCTGTAAGGTCCATTTCTGGGTGTCCCTGGAATAGCCAAGATGGAAAGGACACTGTCTTCCAGGAGTTGGACAGATCTAAGGAGGAGCTGTTTAATAGGTACATAGTTTCAGTTACAAAAGATGAAGTTCTGGAGATTGGAGGCACAACAAGGGGGGAGGTGATGCTAGTGATGATAAGTTCTCTGTGTGTGTTGCTTGAGTTACAGCAATAACCCTCCCCAAACTGAAGGGCCTGGTGAAATGAGAGCATATTTGTTATATTGATTAGCCTTGGACATTTTGAATCACATGTCCCTGAGTTCCGGGTGAGAACCAACAATGTCCTTGTGCATGGATAAGTACACTGTTGTAGAGCTCACGTTGTATTTGTTCGTTCCTTCAGGACTGTTGTCTTCCTACCAGCTGTGAATTTTATTCTTTATAGTTTATGGATTTAGATGGAATTTCAGAAGTATATTTTCCCCAAAATCACAATTAAAAGAAACCCTCAAAAAAGGGACTTCTTGAAAAGTGTAAGTATGGAAAGCAAAGTTTGATTTAGCAAGTTTACTACTGAAAAATCCACCTTGGGGGTGATTCCCGGAATGGGTGCTGCTGCTGAGAATGGGGGTAGTACTAGGAATGGGGGTGATACTGGAAGTGGGAGTGGTGCTGGGAATAGGGGTGGTGCTGGGAATGAGTGCTGGGAATGGGGTGGAGGCAGGGGAGGAGGTGGAGCAGGGGTTGGAGGGGGAAGCTGGAGGGGATGGAGACCACAAAGCTTAGCAAAAGCTCTGTTGAACAAAGCAACTAAAGCAGCAGAGACAAGAAATGAGAGAAGCCAACTGCAGGAACACTGCAGGGAGTTTAGTGGGTTGTTTGGTTTGTTTGTTTGTTTCATTCCAATCTCTGCTTAATTATAGTTGTTATCCACTGCAGTTTTCAAAGACACTGTAAACAAGCAAGTCAAATGGTAGGAACAGCTGGAGAATAGCTCATTCTAAATTATAATCTGATCATTTATTATAAATAGACTCGGTTAAAAGTTGTTTTACTTCAATTCAGGAATTAATTTTACCTTTTATTTAATGTCAATATTGCCTTTATTTCAGTGCAGTAACGTTTACTGGGCACCTGCCCTCAGATGCAGACCCGTATAATAGAGGGAAATGCTAAATCAGCCTTTTAAAATCTTTCTTTGTTTTTTTTTTCTAATTTAAAATTTTCTAACGTTTACTTTAAAAATGTATTTGAAAAGGAAAAACTTTATATTTTGTTCTCAAAGTACAGCAATACTAATAATACCTAATCATTTCCCCAAATAACACTTTTTAAATCATGGACTAAATATTTGTGGAGGAAATGTTCCACAAATGTCATCTCTTCAGACATGCTACATAAGAATAATCAGAAGTGATCGGCAATCCACCCTCTGTCAGCTGCCAAAGGTAGCAACTGAAAAGCTTTTTAATGCTGTGGGATGAAACTCTGCCTGATCATTTTTGAAATTCTACCTTAGTATTTCAATTTAAATTTTCTTTGTCCTTTTGAAATAGTAGTCATGGTTTTGGTTTAAATACGACAAGCATTAAATAATATAAGCATTGAAATATAAATGTCGACTTCTGCAACACGGCTACCTCACCTTTAATTTATGCATAGAAAAGCCTAGGCTTATGCACCCATCAACAAGCTTTTAAAATATAATCTCAGGTCAACAACAGTGTTGAAATTGCAAAGCACAGATAACAGAAAGCAGTGGACTTACCGAAGAACACAGTTGCTAAGAGTGTGTGACAAATGGCACATTTTGGTGACAGCCAGTTTGCTGGTTTTCAGCCTCAGGTTCTTTCTGTGAGCATTTGGAAGTCTTACACATAGGTGAAACAAAAAGGGTGTGGGCATCAATGTTCAGAGTTAGAAAAGGTGAAAACTGTCCCTTCAACACATCTAAACACTCGGGTGTACTTAATAGAAGCGCCTCCCATTTTAGTCTCAATATTTCTAAAAGAGTTAACATCCACCACCCTAAGGATTCTTAACCAAAACATTTTACCCCTTTGAGAGGTAAACATTGTTAAGTGCACTTTAAACAACTTTACTATTAGCTACTCACTAAAGGTGAACCTTTGGTGGCTTTTGAATTCTTTTCAAGTCATGAAATCTTAGGGAGAAACTAAAAAGAGAAAGACCAGATCACAGCCTACCTTTTTCAGCCCCAGAGAAACTCCCTTTCCAAGTAGTTTTGTAAATAGTGAGGCTACTTCAGAGCTCTCACTCCCTCTGCTTAGCAGAAGTTACTAGATCAGCAGAAAGACCAACAATAATGGCACACGGAGTCTAAGTTTTGTATAGGAAACAGACAAGCAGTGTATACTTGGTTATTCAATTGACAGACAGCCATGTTGACAGCCCTAACCTTGGAAACCACAGGCCCTGCTGAGCTCAGCAGGAGTCAAACGCTGAGTACCATCTGTCAAAGCTTCATTCCCCCTCCTTGTCCACGCCTTTACCATAGGATGCTAACAAGAGCACTGAACAGAGTCACTAACTACAGTTAAACTTGAGAACAGTGTCATACGAATGTTGGGGCAAAAAAATCCTCTCTCGGAATCTAATAAATTTGAGTGAACTGAATTGGTAGTTTTTTTTTTTTTTTAATGAGTTATATAGATAGAAGTGTGCGTCAAGGAGGCTCATAGTAACAATCCAACTAATATCTCTGAATAAGAAAATTGAATATCATTTTGTATGGTTTTGTCAGCTCTGCAGCCAAAATGAATGATTTGAAAAGATTTTTTTTAAAACCTGTGCAAAAAAGAAAATTTATTTTTTCCAAAAGATAGAAGATTCTGATGAGTTAAATGATTCGTAGAAGCAGTCTCATTCAGGAGGCACACTCCCCCTCACTCTAACGAAGTCTAAAAATGCAACAGTCTTAATCATCATCAAATCAATGAAATGAAGTGTGATATTGTTCATGCTGCTCCAGTGTGGAAAATGGTGTAGAAACAGAGGAGACAGAAAGTGCACTCCTTTCCCCTAATGGTGTCAACAAGTGTGCCTGTTCATTGCAGAGCAATCTTCTTCTGGATTGCATTACAAGCTCTTGCATCTATAATGAATAATTGTTGATTTTTAAACATTCTTAAGTGTAAAGTATCCTTTTAGTATGAATAATTATTTCAGAAATTTAGAGAACATTCCTATAAATACAGAATTATAAGATAATAGAAATTTAGAATTTAAAAGTTAAGAAATGGATATTTTTTAGACTTATGGCAAATTTCAATTCTCAGTTATTCTTAAAATAGTAATGAATATTTTCACCAATTTGACGATTCTCCCAAATGCTAAGTGCGTATTTAAGATATAGTACGCTGTGAGAAATATATTACCTGTACTATGTAATATCGTAGCAAATAATATTTTATGGTTAATCTCTTTGCCAAGAAGACAGTGTGAAGATTTTTTAATGAATACAATTGAGTTTACTCAAATCTGTTTTACATTTTTCTGAATTTGATTTTTGATAAAATTCTTATATGTAAATACTTGAAAATATGCATAAAACTATTTTTAGTAAATTACATATCAAAAACCTGATTTTATTATTTATAGTGACATTTGGAGTGTCAATACTAGCTAACTAGTTTGCGCATCAATTTTACGACACTAGCTGTGTACACGTCCTCAAAGGCAGCTGAAGAAGTCTGAGTAGGTACTGTTAGAGTTCGGGCTTTTCCCCATCTGTTCCCTCTGCTATATACTACACGGGCTGACCCTACTCAGGAAGCTGCTGGTGATGGTAGGCAGAACCCTCACTCTGTGGGCGTCCCTCCCAGAGCATGCCAATGCCTGCAGTACTTTCTCTGGGGGTCAGGATACAACTTCCACCACATGGAGAGAGGAAAGATTCGAAGGCCCGGAGAGAAGATATGTGGACTTAAGTGACTCTAGCTGACAGTTATTCTGAGAGCAAACAGAAGCAGAGGTGAGGAAGAGAGGACAAATCTCGATAAAAAAGGGTGTGGAGAAGAGGGCGTCCTCAGGGACTTACCTAACGAGGCTTACACAGGAGCCTGTATACAAGCAGCCTTGCTTTGCATCATATCTGTGTAGATTGTCTTCATTCTCATCCTTACTGTGTGCATCTCAGAGTTCAGCAGATGTGGGTGGGTGGGTGGGAGGTCATTATACCCTTCATTATAGAGCTAAAGAAACTGGGTCCCAGGAAAGTCTATACTGTGAATTATCCGAGCCCTGGATTTTTAAAAAGTCATTTTCCAGTAAGGCTCATCTGTGTTTAACTTCCTCCAATAAAGTTGTTTTTGGAATTTAACTTAATAAAGCAATGTCCACCTACACTGTATATAAGGTAGCTAAAAACTAAGGGAAGACAGAAGATTCTGTTCGTTCCCATGTCTCTCAATGCTTGGGCCATGCATTGTCTGCAGAGCTATCACAGTTTAAAATACAACAGATTTCTGTTGCTTGGTGTTTATTTGCACCCAAAATAATATTGTCTCAACAGCATGTGAAGATCCCACCCATGTGCCTTTCCACAAGACCAGCAGCCTTGTGGGGCCACGCTCAGAGAGCTGTTTTTTCCCTACTTTAATAAGGAAGTGGAGAGAAACCCGGCCCCACTCCTTTGGATACATTCTATTTTCTCTTTGTAAACTATATACAGAACCATGTAGATGTGAGACCCAATATTTGGTTTAAGAAACTAACCAACTTAAGAAACCAAGAATACACACATTATTTCAGGAAGGATGAATGCTATGGACTCTAATGCTGTCATCTGTAAATGGGGTGATATTACTGACCTCAGTGGATCTCAGCAACAATGCTCTGAAGGCTTTAGCATTCAGTGAGGGGTCAGTAGTTGTCCAACCTGTTCTGAGGAGCTTAGAGCCCCATTGTGACTTCCGCTTTTGGGCCTTGTGGTCATTCTGTTAATCTTCATTCTCTTTCCATAATATTAACTTTCTGTGAGAGAAATAATAAAATAATTTGGTAATTACTGAAACAGTCATCTATACCTATGTATCTGAATATCAACTATGAGAGGCTTATGCATACTTTTTGCCTTTTTGAAGATATGTATCTAATTTTATGTAGTTACCATTATATTTTATAACTTGCTTTTCCTGTTTGCCAGAATTTTTAAATGTGACTGCCAGCTCTTCGAAATTATATTTTTTAAGTGAATAAATATGCCATAATTTAATATTCTACATGAGATGTGCATAGCCATTTTATTTCATATTACATTTTCTTCAAGCATATCTTCTTATATTTTCCTTCTTTCTTTTTTTTCTAATACTATGTAATAGATGAATTTAAAACTTGTATACTTTTGGTATTTTCTACTGGATGCTAAATCATAGTTTGATTTTCTATTCTGTGAAAGTTATTTTTATAGTAGCCATTATATGAAGCTATTGTTTTGAAAGAATGATTTGCTCAAAGCTATGGAAGTAAGTAATGGCAGAACCAAGACTCAAAACCTTCCTCCTATGCCTGTGATACCAAAGAGAAACAATTATGAAGATCCAGGTGCGGAAGAGACAGTGCTCTCTGAAGGCACTGACAGAGGCAGCAGCAAAAGGCAGGAATCTTCCAATCAGATAGTTCAAGTATGCATCCTGCTACTAGTCATATAATCTTTGACCTTGGCCTTTTCAACCACAACATTGATCTATTGGTGCTTGCCCATATTGGAGTAAGTGGTGGCTTAGATAATGCCCTCAGTACTCCTGGTCTCACAGAAGTCTCAGGCTCAGAGCAGAACAACTTTCTCCTTTCTGATCCTAAGCACTGAGTTTACTCTAAGAAGTTGTGGTGTAGTGCTTTTTAGACTTGACTCTGTAGGAGTCATCTGGCACATCTGTTAGTCTTTTTGTAGGCTTGGGTGAGCTTTTGATATTGCATTTCTACCAGCTGACACCAATGAACTGCTGATCCATGTGAGAGGCAGCTACTGTGAGGGAAGAGGTCATTCATTTGGTTAGGTGGAACCAACGCTGTAGAGAGCCCTGGACTAGTAAAACAGTTCTAAGGTATGGATAAAGAGCAAGGATAAGTAGTCAGGCATATGGTGCTGTCTACAATGCTAGAGTACATGAATATTCTGACTTGTTTGTGGCAGAAGCATTACCTTATCTATTTTCTCTTTGATTATGGAAATCTCACAAACCTAAGAATGCCCCTCTTTTCGAGACATGGTAGATATTAGAAAGCAGAAAGTTGGAATGAATGATGGGTAGCCTAGAAAAGCCCTAGTCTCTGCATTACCATTTCCCATATATGAACATAAACATGAGTGACCATTTCTATTTTTATTTTATTTCATTGGGATTCAACCCTAGCTTCCTTGAAAGCTAAGAAAATTTGCCAGCAGTGCCTTCAAAGTCACAGCACATCATTACAAATCTCTTCAGACAGCTGTTGCATGAAACGAAACAATATCCCACGATGGCTGAGGGCAGGAGGGCCATGTAAAAGAGTCCAAGCTTGGCTTTGGTAGAGGCCCTTCCCCTGCAGACAGGCAGCCTGAAGGCTCCACCTTACCTATCCCTGCAGTCTTCCGTTGTTTTTCAGTTGCTGTGAAAGGCATCCCAGGAGAGTACTGGAACACGCCTTGTCAGGGAAGAAGAAAAGCTGGGTGTGTGGCAGTCAGTGCTCACAAGAGTGAGGACATTCACATCCCAGTAGGAACTCTAACTCCCTTTCCCCTTAAAGGCAGGCTAATGTCAAAGGAGATCTGTTGACTTTAGATACTGTGGCAGAGGGCAGTGTTCTGAAGCTCAAGTGACATAGTCTAGATTTACTCTTTGTTGTTATTGTTTTGTTTTGATTGAAGTTCCATGAGCAGGATCAGGCGTAGAGGAAAAGTGGTGAGAGTTCTTGTATGAGATGCACACCTTCCTTGTATGAGATGCACACCTTCCTTGTATGAGTCGTGTCTTCCTTGTTTGAGATGCCTGCCTTCCTTGTATGAGACATGTACCTTCCTAGTATGAGATGCTCACCTTCCTTGAATGAAATGCTCCCATTCCCTTTTTGAGATGCATACCTTCCTTGCAAACCAGACTAGCTTTTGAGGAAAGAGTATGGGAGAGGAGTCAGGAGGGAAGAATGTGATGAGCACATCTATAACTTTTCTCCGTAGCTTCCTTGATATATTCCCATATACATTTACTCTAACTTAATAATGCAGTGGCTCTATCTTTAAGCAACTTCACAAGCTTACAGTTTAGGGAGAGTGAACACATTTTGATAAGAGAAAGAGATAACTTCCTACATCTTTAAAATTGTGTTTTACTATGAGAAATGGGTGATAAGATTCTTTTGTCTTTACTTAAAAGTTTTTCTTCTAGTTTTTCAATCATCAAAACATTGGTTTATAATTTATAACTCAGAAAATAGCTTTCCAAGATAAGAAGAACTGCTTTTTAGAGGGTGCTTAGCCAGCAGATCTTATGTGATTAAAAAAGAGTTAATAAAGTATGCATTTTCTAAAAAAAGATGGTGTCTGCAATTAAAAGTGACTTTCTGTAGCTCAAAATGCCCCTTCATCCTAATAGTTTTAGAGGAAAATGAAGTTAAAGACTGAATTTCTTAATAAAATTATCCAAAACACAATCACTGAAGTCATAGATAATAAATTTTCTGTGTTTAAAATATTATTATAGATTTAATTGACTATCATTATAAAATTGTTTGAGTTACACAGATTTTTGGTACATCTGAAAAATCTTAGTAGCAGAAAAATAATGCAAATTTCTTTATTAATAGAATGTAGTTTACGTTAGGAACTAAATTCATAGCAAATATGTTTAATAAGAATTTGGAAAAGCTTTTAAATGTTCTACCTCTTTTGACTAATTTTTAATTAGGTTTTATTTAAACTTATAATTATTAGTTTCTTCAGTTCATTTAGTGTTCCAGGTTTCTTTTAAGATAAAATAGTGTTTTCTATAGATAAATTTTTGTAGTGGAAACATTACAGGAGTTGTGGCAGACAGAGCTCTGTGCAGCTTACACAAAGCTCTCTGCTCTGTCCCTCAGCACTGCATTAACGTGGCATGGCAGTGCATGCTCCAGAGCTCTAAAACTGAGGGGCAGCAGAAGCATCCCATGCTTACGGGTAAATCTCAGGCTAGTCTGGGTATATGAGACCATGTTTCAACACATACACACACACACACACATACACACACACACACACACACACACACACGAAAACATGTACATATACACATAACTCAGTATAAAATAAAGTATGGAACACTAAAATCAAGTCACTTGGCTAATAAGTCACAATTATTTACCTTTGGGCTTTGTAATTCTGCCATTTTACTTAGTAGAATTATGGGCTCAGTATAAATTAGAAATATGCATTATGGGTATCAACTGCTGACTAAAGGAACATGAGTTTAACAAGTGTTTTCCAAAGTGGATCAACTCATGAGCAAAAGAAATTTGATTTTAAGGCTAATTTTAGCTGTTGTGGGAGCTTAGATGAATTAGTGAGAAAGTTCCGTAGGCCTGACCACCTTAACTCAAAACAAACAAGAGTGATTGGTCTCAATATCTACCTAAAGGCAGGTACCCCCCCAATTTAATTAAACTGAAAACACAATAATCCTGTGTTTGTTTTAAAACTCTAACCAAGAATAATATCCTTACATGAACTATCATGCTTGGAAACAGGTGGGGCATCCTTTGAAGCTTAGAGTAGTTGAAGGCATTGTCAAATCATCAGAGTTGCTGTTCTCATAAAGAGCACAAACTCATAAAGAGCATAAACTGCAAATGTTCCAGCCTGAAAGCCTTTGCACTGCTGGAAGCCAGCAGAAGGATATTGACTCCAGAGAAATGTCTATCATGTCAGAGAAGTGCTGTGGGATTGTGAGCTACATCTTCTGATAACCAGCAGAAGTGCCAGGCAGATTGCTAGGTGGAAGCCCATCTCTCTGAGAAAGTTTCAGAAGTTTTCACACAGGGGGCATCTAGATAACCTTATATAAATCTTTCATTGTAAAAGAAAATTGTCTGAAGATAAGCTCTAGTTTATTAATCAGCCCAAATTTATTTTTTAGATAAAAATAAAAGTAAGTGGTGACATTACAAATTATTATGTTTTACCACCCTGGAAGCATACAATATTTGTTAGCTTGTGTATTAGTCAACCTACAGAACCCTTGAAACATTCTGCCAGAATGAAAATGCTGTCTCAGAACATTTATTCAGCCTATAGGAATGGTTTCTTTTCGACAACACCTTTCCCGGCAGTCTATAAATTGTTTATTGGTATATGCATTATGGCCTTGAGTGCTTCTGGTACATTTTTCATGCCCAAGGAAGCTATGGTATGGTTAAGTTTATAGGTCATGAGATAAATTCATATGGAGAACCACATTTTCAACATCAAGCAAATGACATATCTATAATTTGATGCACATAAAATGAGTGACCTTTCAAGTATTTGTTAGGCTGCAAGTTTCCAGAACAGTCAATATGCACATTATTGTTTAGATTTTATGCTTCTAATTACATTAATGTATTCCTACAGAGTGCTGGCACACTATTAGTTTCTGATGCTTCTAAAACTATCGGGTGGCATTTATCAACCAAGAAGGCAGCACATATTGAGTAGTGACAGTTTTGCATTTCTTGAGTTCAATGTTTCATGGGCTGCTTATCTGGTTTTCATAAGCAAGGCTTTTATTGCTTCGAAGCCCCCTCAATTAAATAATAATGAACCAATTTGTTTAAGGCCAATCTTTTACTCACAGACTCATTAATTTCCCCATTGTTAAGTGTCAGAAAATGTGTGCTTGGGGAAGGAAGATCCGAGAAATGTGCTGGAGTGGAATGATTGCTGGGCGTGGGCATGAGAAGGACAGGGTTTGTTTCTAACTCACTGTGTAACTATGGACAGTTCTCATGTTCCTGAACCTCTGGGTCCCCACATCTGAAGAGAGTGAGGTTGACCAGTCACAGATTTAATCTAGCTTGGACATTCAATGAGATTTCAGTCTGGAAATCTGTGAGCAGTACAACTCTCCACGTAGATGCAGACCTGAGATATAACAACAGTCTCCTTTAAATCTCTCCCTTAAATACAGAAATAAAGATAATCTATATTTCCTCCTCTTTGCCTAGACTCTACTGAGAAGGGTATTTCAAAGTATATATGTGCACACACACATACATGACCCCACTCTTCCTATGCCTCTGCCTCACATTTTCTCATTACACATGCCTTATGTCTATACTACTCAGTGGGCCTCAAAATGCAAAGTTCTTGACTATTCTTGGGGTGGAACAGAATTGGGGTTATAATGTAGAGGCAGCTATTTATGTCTGTATTAACTTTCTCTTCACTTCTATTATTGGACAGTTTAATCATTTAAAAGTAACCATATATAGTCCAATTAAAAACTGTGAATTAGTGAATTGATTTCTAAATTCTTAGATTTATTGTCAAGTTGCTGCATCACTCAGTCTATAAGACATGCCATTGATTATTAAATTTGATGGCATTAAAAAGACAGATCTTTTGAACAGAAAAGAGTTCTCATAGGGGCTGCTGTTCTGTAGTTCACGTGATCTCAGGTTTTTCTCAATTCCAGTCTACTTACTTGTTTGAGTTAATTCTTGTTGCACTTAGATTTTATTGATTGTTTCGTAAACATTAACTGCTCACAGTACCTTCTTAATATAGGCAGATAATACATAATCAATGAGAAATGTGACTTAAGTGATAAAATGCATTTCCCAGGAATCTGAGCTCCATCAATAGAACTGGAAGTGCTTTCATTTAAATGAGTAAAGTTCTGAATGATACTTCAGGAGGGAAGTCACCTTTTCAAGGCACAAATAGTTAAAATTCCTTTTAAAGACAGGTACAATGCATAACAATCTATAAATGAAACTCAGGCACATTTGCTATATAAACATTTAAGGAAGAGTTAATGAGCTTTGAAACCTGAGATTTGTATCAGTATAAAGCAAGAAATAGTAAGTACGATTCAAAATTTAAACTCAGTACTGATTTATGACAAGAGGAAAAATGTTCTTACCTTAACTTTTGAAAATCCTTTATTCTTCTATTTATTTCTTCAACCCAAAGCAATTTTTGTCTCATATGGAGGGTCATTTTTTTTCTAGCATTGTAAGTGTACATTTCCCATTAATGACTCCAGTACCTGATGTACCACAAGATCTTGTATTAGGGATAAAACGACTGAGGTAAGGTTTCACTACTTAAAATTGGAGCTATCCCTGACCCTACATCCCTATGTGTGTTCAATTACATATTGGAGTTGTGTGTTTTTTAACTTGGGAATTACCAAGGCTGTGTTTGTTTGACTGTTTATCTCTCAGCACTATTATGGCCACATCTGACCTTTCTCACATGTTTATGACTTGGTGTTGGCTGTTCACTGCTGCAGCCTCCCATTGGATCTTATATTTACTAAGAGGTAAGATTTTCTTGCAGAATAGTGTAAGACAGGCATTGATTATTTTCCCTTTATATGGTAATAAAGTGAGAAGATTACTATGCTGTCATTAGCAGCCCCGTTCATGGGACAAGGAAACACAGGTTCTGGCTCTGTCGACAAGATCAGTTTTTTAAGTCTCTAGAAGAAATGCAAGAAGAAATATGTACTGGCTACCCGGGTAGGATCTTAAAGATTATA
Source organism: Mastomys coucha (assembly GCF_008632895.1). NCBI lineage: Eukaryota > Metazoa > Chordata > Mammalia > Rodentia > Muridae > Mastomys > Mastomys coucha. Next base: position 2,794,316 of record NW_022196905.1, read on the forward strand.
TAATTGTATCAAGAGTTGTAGGAGAACTTTTTATCAATGTTAGTGTCTCATGTACCTAATCAAATCACGTCAATTTATTTAACCCTTAAAACAATACTGCAAGGCATATAGTGTCATATCCTCTTTGTAGTAGAGGAAATCATATCATAAGGAAGTCACACAATTTTCCCCAAGCTAATTGTGATGGCAGAGCCAATATTGTGAACATGGTGGTGTGGCCCCGATAGATTGTGGCTCTCTTGTTGCTTAGGCCCTTTTTATCATGATATAGACTAGTGCCCTGTGGATTTTTTGTGTGTGTGTGTTTCACCTGTTGGAACTATTCCGCTCTTCTCACTGATTCTATCTATTCTGCATGCACTCCATTGCATTCTGAGTTCCAGCAGTGACTCGTGTATGGTGCTGATTTTGTCCAGACCTAGAATCATTGTGTACCGAGTACACAAATAAATATTGCATGAACGAATGGCCAAGAAAATATAGTGGAGACAGTGTGACTGGAAGGGACTGTTCGGCTTGAGTTAGCTCTCCAGTCAATAATGAAGCAATAGAATCTTCCTAGCATAGGACGTAGATGTAAGGGCGTAGAAAGAGGTAGTAGCTTACAGAACAGACTTATTATAAGAAGACTGGTAGTAGGGAGTCTAGGGGCTAACTATAGCAAAATAGTTCTGCTTCCACCAGCAAAGCAGACCTCTCCCCTCTGCATCTTCAGAGTGTTCCTTGGTGCTACTTAATGATTGGGATGACCCACCCTAGATCATTCTTACTTCTATTTTATCTACTTAGGACTGAAGTGATGTTTTGCTCACAGAGTCCTCTATCTTCATGAAGCATACACCTCCAGAAGTTTTCCCCAGGATCATTACTGGGGACAGTGACCTTCTCTCATCCTCTGTATATAGACTATCAAATACCTGTGCCTTGCCTTTCCATCAAGAGAGAAGAATTACAGCTAAAACCTTAAAGGAAGTTTCATTATCTCTTCCTCTAGTTTCTTTGATTAAGTATGAGGGATGAAATTGTCATGAAAGAAACATTTTTTCTCAATCTGATAAAGAAATTTATTTTGAAGCCAGATATTTCTAATTAATGAAGAAAATGTTGCCCCTTTTGCAGGTGAGACAACATATGATAATATGGTGAGTTACAAACAATCTTTTTAGAAATATTTCCCTGAGATCATGCCAACTCTGGGAAAGATGGCTCCTTTGAGTTTTCTTTTCTTCTGAGTTCCCTCCTAGCATGTAAGCCAAGGCTTGCTTTTCAGTCAGCAGATCTGGTTTCATTTGCTAAATATTGTACTAGTTTCATTGCAAATAGAAATGATTTAAACATGAGTTTGTAAAACTGTGCCTGGTGAAATCAGTAATTAGCTTTTTGGCTAGAGATGCTAGGGAACCAGAGGGATAAGGGGGAAGGGACAGGAAAAGGAAACAGTAGCTGGGAATCATTGAGAAGAAACTGTAATGGCACGTTTATATGAAGACACTGTGATGAAGCTCAGTACTGTATGCTAATATCCAAAATAATTACAAATTAAAAGCCATGCAAACCAAAGCATTTGCCTTTCGAAGAACATTATTGTCTTCACCTAAGAACATATGCTGCGTTCTTAGAAATGCACTGTGCAGTGGCCTGGAATTTTTCAGTACTAAAGATGTATTCAAGTTCTTGGTCTGGCTAATAGTAGGAGACAAAGAATTGACCTTGATACCTAATTGATCCTTGGGAAGAGTTTTTTGTTTGAACTAAAAACTTCACTGATTTCAAAGTATAGAAACTTCCTCCCTGATCCCCTTACCTGCCCCCTCCACACACACACACATACCAGTTTAAATTGGATTGGAACTATCGGTGGGTTGGAACTATCTATGATAAGTAAAGTGTTCTCATTCTCTGACCTCTTCCAGTCATCTTCTTGACTACAGAACCCATATAGAGAGCAAGAAAGATGATATCAAAGGTGAATTCTATATCCAGGAGCTGAAGCAATTAGGCCCTTAGGGTTTTATGTAGAGTTTTTTTCTTGATGTGTCAAAAATTACCAGGTATTAAAAACATACTTAATTCTTTTTTCGTTTTATTCTCTAGAATGTTTTATTTATACACAGATTGTTAGTTAAGGAAATGTTTTCCTCTTTTCCCTCTTATGATCTACAGCTTGCTACTTGGCTGATTTAGCACACATACTTGACCAGCCGTTTACTTCCCATAGCCGATATGCACACGCCCAGGGTGTTCTGTGATTTTTTCAAGGCCTGCCTTTTGTCTGATAAGGTCAGCAGCAAACACAGCTTATCCACATCTGCTGTGGTCTTTGAGGTCAATGAAAGGGCTCTTCCTTCTGGGACTAATGGGAATCTCCCAGAGAGAAACAATTATTGCACTTGGAAAATCTATTGATCAACAGTGTATGGCTCACCTCGTATTTGGGGTTTAGAGACAGTTTTTAAAATAGGAAGATCAATTCCAAGGATTCAGACTGAGTAGATACTGGTGAACATTTCTGAGTATTTGCTGATGCTATTAATAAAATCACAGAATTTTGAAATCATTGCCACAAATACCAACTGTCAAGGGTATCCAATATTAGTAACTTCATTGGTTGAATTATAGGCTTATGATAATAGTGTAAGCCACATCTACATTACTAATCAATAAAACTGTGCTTTTCCACCATGTGATTTCCCACTTCTTTCTCAACTGTGAATACAGGGCCCATTCTCCTTGTTTCCTACTGCTGATCTCGCTAGAAACAAGAAGAGCTGATGACTCTTTTTGCACTGATATTGCATAAAGCAAGAACACTGGGCTGTCACTTGTGAGGAGTCACACTTTATGTCCCGAAGTTAAAATTTCTAAAAGACACTTGGGCCTGTAATAGTATCTTCTAAGCTGTTACCAAAACCTGAGAACTGAATACACCATTAGAACACTCAATGAACTGTAACAGTTGCTTCTCAGTTTTAATATATCTTTATTACAAAAATATGTTTCCCACAATCCCAAGCTAATTAACTTTTATTCCCTTTGGAGAATTAGATCCTACCTCTAAGTTCCAGACATAGTATTTATCTATATTTTCTTGAAATATGAAAGATATTAACCATCTCTATAAGCAAAGTATAAAGAAATTCACAAAGTAGTAGACATAATGTGTCATACTAAAAACCTTAACACATTAGTCAAACTTATTTCTTTGTATTCAGGAACATATAATAATCAGTAGCGATTCAAATGCTCATTATGTCACCAAACAATACAATTGATATTTCTCAGGAAAATATGCTGATGCAAACTTTTGTTTACCCAGAGACATTGTCCCAAAACTTGCTACTCTATTTGGATGGAGGAACAAGTCATTCCTCTGAAGATCTTGTGCTGGGGTTCTTATTTGATTAGCCTTATGTTTTGAAATCTACTGATCAATAAATGTTACATGGTAACCACAGTCTTCCAGACTGTGAATCAGGGTTGGGAACAGTGACAGTCTCAGCGGTAGTAGTGTGATTATCAAGTGTGATAAAGAGCTGCATAGAGCATCTAGTAAGTGTTCATTTAATAGTCCATCGCTATTGTCATTACTAACAGCAATCCTGCCACAGTGGTAGATGCATTTCCACAGTGAAGGACAAAAGGAGGTTTATTTCTAATCTTATTCTAACTCCAAATACACTCTGGTAACTTTGGAAGGTCTAGAGCTTCAACAATGGAGCCATGTTGAAGGCTCTTTAACTTGAACAATTAGATATAAGATTTTATTATTATTTTATTATTATTATTATTATTATTATTATTATTATTATTATTATTATTATTATTATTGGTTTTTCAAGACAGGGTTTCTCTGTGTAGCCCTGGCTGTCCTGGAACTCACTCTGTAGACCAGGCTGGCCTCAAACTCAGAAATCTGCCTGCCTCTGCCCCCCAAATGCTGGGATTAAAGGCGTGCGCCACCACCACCTGGTGATACAAGATTTCTTACATATTAAAACCCTCATTCTAAAATCTTAATACAGTGACAAGCCCCAAGTCAAGTAGCACTTGATTATTTCTTCCTTACAAATGAGTATACTTTTATGACAATTTATTATTTTTGGCTATGGAGATTTTTAATTCTGCTTAAAAGTTCCCCTTATATATATAATAATAATAATAAATATAGTCTGGGCAGTGGTGGGCCAGCCTGGTTTACAGAGTGATTTCCAGGACAGCCAGGGCTATACAGAGAAACCCTGTCTGGAAAAAACAAAATAAATAAATAAATAAATAAATAAAATATTAACACCAATACTACTACTACTACTAATAGAAAAAACTAGTCTGTTTAGGTTTTCCTACCAATTAGACAACATGATGGTGCTGGTTGTTTGCTGGGCCATGTGCTGGTGCACAAAAGTCTAACTGATGAGAAAGACCAATAGAAGGACTGACTTAACACTTTAGGTCAAATTTTTGGAAAATATACATTTTTGTGCAAAATTAAGTATTGCAGGCATCTTCCTACCATTCTTTTTTCCTTTGCCATTTGCCTCCCAGGTGTGACTTGTGCATTGGTAGCTTCACACACAGTCAGAAGCTATTTGTGGACAGGAACTAAATTATCGCTCTCTTTTCTATTTTTGTGTTTTGCAAATGCCTTGGTACTGCCAACAGGACAGCTCAGCTCCTTCTATTTTGGTACTCTGCAGCCTTGGCTTGATACTATTGTCTGAGTGGTAGACTTCTTTGCCATGTATTCAAACTCCCTGCTGGATGGAAGGGAGGATTGTGCCTACTTCTTCATTTAGAACCAGGGAGGCAGGCCACCCTCATAGGTGTTAGCTTTCTGGCCAACATCTGGTACTCCAATGAGTATATGTGAAATGAAGGAGCTGGAAAACTGGAAACAAGTATCAGGTTTACAGATTAGGATGGTGCATGGCTGGAGCTAGGAACATCCAAGAGAAGGAAGAAGTAGGTACGGATGGAAACTTGAGCTCATTTGGTAGGTGAGCTAGCTTTGCTGTCAAATCATCTAGGTATGAAAGCACGGGTGAAGGGGTAGATGCCAAGCTGCTTCTGGCATGCACAGGCATCAGGAGAATGGCTTAGAGAAGGCCCAGGCTTTAGAAAAGCCTCTACAATTTCAGCACTATGTAGGCTCACAGACACTGTTGCTACTGTTGACTAAGCCATGTTTCAGAGTTTGGAAACGTGTGAGTCAAGGAAGATGGTTCCTAAAGTCAAATTCATAACTGTGTCAGTGTTACAATCATGAGTGGAGGAGGGGGTGTCTCAAAAGAGGTACACAGTCATGAGTAGAAGACGGGGTGTCTCAAAAGAGGTGCACTTGAGGCAGAGCTAGATAGGCTGCCTCATAGCGGTTGATGTAATTCTAATAGCTTTCACTTAAAATGATATATTGTACAGTAGTCTAATAACCTTAAGGAGTGAGGTGTGTCGGACAATCTCCATCAGCCAAGTGTGGTTTCTAGCTCAGTACTGCTCAGTTTTGTTGTGATGGATTACCATTGAAGTCTTTAATGTGGAGGTTGAGAGATTTGGCATAAAATTTAGTATCCCTTCTTTACAAATGGGTGACTAAGTGGTATTTAGGGTGTTAACAAAATTATTAAAAGGGAATTTATAAAGCTGAGTCCACGGATATTTTATGTGTTTGTCATTAACCTCATATTTAGGACAGGTGTTGCAGGCCATGGGATTTTTACAGCCTCTCTGACACTGTCTACCAATCCTCTGGTTAAAAGGAGAAAATGAAATTCATTTCTTCAAAAGCAGAAACTCACTAGATTAGAATTCTTAGCCCACAGCAGGGTCTGTAGGGAGCCTGAGCTTCAGACACAGTAGTGGCACAGCTCTTATGTTAAGGGGTGACATTGGAATAAAGAAAGAATTTAGAAAGCTGGCATTTATAGTGTTTTCTGGGGCTGAAGAGAAGCAGGTCCTTGTACACACATGGTTTATATCAACTCACACATGGACACAGGTGCATACACATAAAATAACATGTAAACCTTAAAAAAGAAAGCATTTTTATAAGCTAACCTAGGATGGGCATGAGGAGCCCTGGGAGTCTGTTTTCTTTGACAGTGCCTTAGTATTATTTCCCTAGACCAGATGAAATACAGACTCTCTGGGAGCCTCAGAGAACCTAAGTAGGTTGACCAATGCCACCAGCCTGGGCTTAGCAGTGGAAGGCAGAGAGAACACTGCACTATGGGTGCCCTGCTCTCTACAGTCTCCACTCTGCCCTGCGAGGACAGCAGTATCAGAATGAAGGAGCACATGGGCCTCCTTAGCTCTTTCCTGGACTTTGAACTCCTGGGCTGTTGCGCAGTCCCAGCATTTCATGAAGACTTTGCCTTTTTATTCTCAAGGTACCAAGGTACAAGCCCAGCAAGAGAAACACCAGTCAACCCTGGCTAGGAACTCAGCTCCTGATTTCAAACAATCCCGGGAGCTGGTACTTCTACCAGTTCTGTGACTTTGGACTAGTTACTTAATTTCTCTAACTTTCAGTTTTCTTATCTGTAGACTGGGGAAGTGTGTCTACTCGCCTACTGGCAAGATGCAGTGAGTAACATTTCTGCAGACAACAGCACAAAGCCAGACACATCAGCATCTGAAACGTCCAGGTTGGTTATTGTCAGTGCACATTTGGGAGTCACAGAATTGAAATGCTTAACCATATTCTGTGCTCCACAATACTGAACATGTACACAAATATTTCAGGTCTTGACTTCCTAAGGTAGAAGAGAAAGTTGTTTCTCTTAACTTCCTCCTAGCTATTATAAACAATATGCATAATGTGATGAAAGCAGGCCTCCCTCCATTGTCTTCTTGCCTGTTTCTTCCACAATTTCTGTCATTGCTAGAGACTCTGAATGTGATGTCCTCACCTTCACTTGCAGGCCCCAATCCTCTGCCTACCCAGATGACTCCTTTGCAACTAATCAAAATTTGCTTTTGGATGTCTCTTACCTAGTGTGTAGATTCCTAATCTGCAGGTTAGAGCCAACCTCAGAAATGTTTTCTTTAGCTAGCATTGTGTTAAGTAATAAACATAGTTTAAAAACCAGGGAATTTCACATCATGGCGCCATGTTTCATGACAGAGGTTTCCAGCTGAGTAGATTGTGTGACACCTCAGTTCCTGTCTGTCCTTAAAGCCTTCATTTAATTTTATAAATTAAAACATTTGAATTCTCAAATGTAGTAGCTGGACTGTAATGCAGTACATGACCTTCCTATGGTAAGCATAAACGTACATGAACTACATCATCGCTCAGGCCAAATTGTGGAAAATCTTCAAGTTCATTTGGAAAGGTACTACCTGACAGTTTAGACTTCAGCCTATTCCTGTCATTTTCTATCCATATTTAGCAGTATAGAAACTTATACTGCTAAATAGAAACCAAAAATTTTAAATTCCATTTAAACTAGAATTAAAATGACTGGACACATGAAAGGGGCTAATGTGGATATTATAAAACGTGCCCCTGTTAAGAACTATGCTTGTGGGCTGGTGAGATGGCTCAGCAGTAACAGCACTGACTGCTCTTCTGGAGGTCCGAGTTCAAATCCCAGCAACCACATGGTGGCTCACAACCACCCATAATGAGATCCCTCTTCTGGTGCATCATTCTGAAGACAGCTACAGTGTACTTATTTATAATAATAAAA
>NW_022196905.1:2802528-2828633 GCF_008632895.1 Mastomys coucha
CCAACTCTGCCTACATTTATCTCCTGGCTCCTCCCAACGCTGCCTACATTTATCTCCTGGCTCCTCCCTTGCTTTAAGATTCAGGACAAGTAGCTTTACTTTTTAAGCTTCAGTTTTATCATAGGTAAGATGGTATGTTGTATAAGATGAGATTATAAAGGTTAGCAATTCCTGGCACAAAATAAGCACTCAATAAACACTGGCTGCTGCTGTTTAGCATGGGATACCCGGATCCTCCTTGTTGAACAGATGCCTGGCCTTTCCTAGGTAGGGCTCAACTCTAGAAGGCAGTGAGCAGCTGTTATTGCTGTGACTTCAAGCCTCCATGGAAACTGTCTAGAACTAGTCCTGCCTCTGGTGCCTCCATCTCTCTGACCTTGTGCACAGCATACTTTCTATGACACGGCCGTTTCCTTGCTTAGCATGGGGTTAATTTCCCCCTCAGACATCCTTCTCCACAGTTCCTGCTGTTATTTCCCAGTAATGTTCAAATGATTTCATTGGACTTATTAAGTGCCTGTGAAAGATGTGGAACCAATAATCCTAGGTCTGGCTGGCAGTTTTAATTAGAGTGGCTGTGTGGTGTGCTGTTAATTAAACAAGGAGTTATTTTTAGAGGTGTGTATTCATTAGTCCTGAGGAACACCTTTTCCTTCAGGTCTCTAAAAAACAGGTTAATTTATGACCTTGTTAGAAGCAATTAACTCTTTATCTTCTGCTTGCCCAGCAGATTTCTTCGTGGAACTCTGTTGCTAGAAGCCACGGGAGGGCAGGATGGATGCGGTACCTGCAAAGTGTGTTGCTTCCTCTTTACCTATGGCAATTTCCTCCCAAAGCCAGTGCTCCTTGCTACAGAGGCTCACTCCAGATACTGTAGAACCAGTGGATTTGAGCTTTGTGACAGAATCCAGCCCAAGGTGCCACTGAACCACCAAAGATACAGAGAGCTGTTTTCATCAGAAAATGGGGCACCTGTTATTGGGACACTTCGGCAAATTTATCCCCAGTCTGTCTCTAATTGAATTTAAAACATACTCACAAAAATAAAGTTAAGATTTTGAAAAGTAAACAAAGGTATGTATATGAGCCATATAGTTATCATTTTAAAGACAGGTGAAATCTTTGAGAAAGATATATTCTTGTGATTTCATTTTACATATGGTTTGATTACATATGTAATCAGGAAACATTACAGAAATAGGGAAAATAGGAGTAGCTTCCAGGTATTAGGGATAAATTTGACTGTAAGCGTAATTCTTGGAGGTGATGGCTTAACTCTGCGATTTAACTTTGTTGTGGTTACAAGACTTGCTACATGTGTCAAAACTTCAGAGAACCAAACACATGCCAAAAAGGAAGGAAAAACTAGGAAGTTACTTATATACTATTACTGATATCACATCAGTATGCAAAAATACTGTAGAACAAATAAAATAGAGAATAAATAAGATGTGCTGTTGGATCCTGGGCAGACTCATTAGCTGTGGCTAGAGGAATGAATTAATAGTTATTCAATCGAGTCATATTTATATTTGTTGTGTTAGTGTTTTCAAGAAAGTCTACTGCTTAATTTTGAGTCTATTAGTGAATAATAATGCATTTGAATTCCCCATAGGCCTGTTATAAATCCAGTACTGTGCACTTTGTTTTGGGCTTAGCAAACTTCCTGTGACCAAGTGATCAAAATATTGAATTAACAAAGGGTTAATTTTTTTTTTTTTTGCATTAGAACCAAACAGAGCTTTAATGCACAGTTTATAAAGGCTTGTTCCTGTTGTGAACATTATTAGCCTCTGTGTGGTTAGTCATCAATAACACAGAATTTATGGGAAATCTCTCTTTTTTTCTCTCTCTTTCCCTTTATCACTGTCATGTATTTCTATAAGACTATTGATTGATTGACTTTAGGCGTGAAGGTGAATGAAGAGAGCACCTTTCCCCACTTTCAGCTCTGGCTTTTCTGGTCCCATCAATTGCATTAACATACCCAGTTTCTACAGACTGTGAAAGATCAGGTTTGCTTCCTGTGATTTTCTAACTCATCTGGGCATTATGCCCTGCAGTGTGACCCTTTGCATCAATTCCCAGAGAGTCTATGGGACTGGAGTCCTGTTTTGTTTGTTTTGTTTTGTTTTTGTTGTTTGTTTGTTTTAAACAAGGGAGAGTGATTTAATAGATAATATAACAACATATTAACTCATTTATGGCTAATTCTTAAATCAGATTGCCATAATAAAAAAAATAACCTACTGTAGTAATGTATTTAAATGATTGTACTATTTTATGTGCGTATAATTAAATATGCTCAATGACACAGGAGGGCAGTGGGATCCTGCTTAAGCAAAAGAAGTAAGTTTGCAGAACATAGTAAAATTTCAGTTGGCATGAAACCTAGGAAAGTTGGAGGAGGGTTTCAGGGGTGTATTTGGGTTTTTCTTCACTGTTGGGGAAATAATATTTATACAATTGCCTAAATTAAGCAAAAAGCCCCTTTACTTATGTATATTCATTATATAAAACTTTAAAATCTATAAATATTGATAAACTGCTTGCAAAACTTAGTGTCCCCACTAGATCTTAAATTCTCTGAGAGCAGGGACTAGGTCTTTTGTATCTCAGTACTATGTAGTATTTTGTATATTTACATTTAATACATTTAATATTTTAAAATATATATTTAATGAAGGTTAGTATAGTTAACTAGCATATTGACATTTTTCAGAAATTAGATACCAAATACAATTGTAAAAGAAAAGAAAACTCAAAACTGCTAATTGTTGTGTTCATAGTCTCAAAGTCTCAGGTCGCTGATGCAGCTAACTAATGTCACACTTGACAACATTATCTTAGTCATATTTAAAAAGACATTTCACATGTCAATTTTGAGTATATGCTATATACATCTGTTTGAAAAGTCTATTCTGTATCCATTTCTGAAATAGAATTTGTAGTTTGAGATGACGATGAATGTTGTGGAGGAATACTAGCTGCACTAAAATAGGCATCCTCATTTAATCTTCAAAGAGAAAAGTTGATTATACATAGATTATATGCTACCCATAGAATTACTCATAACAACATGTAGTAAATTTATGGGTTTATGTGTTCAAATTTCACATCTAAGAGTACTTCAAGTTATAAAGGAAGGGGACTTACTTTTTATTTTATTTACTTTTTTATCTCAAAAAGAGGGTCAGGAAACTTTCTCTAAAAAACAGGCCAGTCATTATTTTTACCTAGTTGGACCAAAATTTGTGGGGACCAGCCAATATGGAATAGAAAATAGAAGATGTGATTAGTCCTCAGTTCAGGGGTTTCTTGATTTCATCTTATAGAAACTATAAATTCTAGAGTATAGAGAAATGTGTGTTCTATATGGTGGTCGAGAATAGTGTCATGGAGAGTCGCCCAGAGGCACTACATGGGAGCTAGAAAGTTGGCAGTAGCAAAGCAAGAGATTAATAATAAACTTTGGAATCTATGATAACCGGTGCCCAGAGTTGGCATTAGTTTAGATGGAAAATGAAGTCTCCAATGGCCAAAAGAAAGGAGACTAATTTGTTCTTCTCTCTGTTCTGGTGCTATCAGTTGGTAAATATCTATTGGCTCTCTGTCAAGGCAATGTGTGTTTAGCAGGTGCTTAAGTACTGGCACATAAGCCGAGGCTGAGAAAGTTATTTTTGATTGCTTACTCATTGCCATCTCTCTCATACTAAAATGATAGCATGGGCACTCAGTTTCTACACCAGATAAGATGAAAAAGTAGCAATCCATTATTGTTCCATTTAAACCATTCTAAATTGATCACCCTCCTTTCTGTCCATTTACTCCACCCTCCTAAACCATAATTTCAGGAGTAAAAGTGTTTACATATTTTTGCTGAGTTCAAGGATTTAATGTGCTGAGCAACATATCATTCAAGGAGCTGACCTGCAATTTTCTGATTGATAGTGGGCATGCTAATGTACTATTAGCCCTCTTACACACAACCTAAAGGAAGCTCCTAACTGCAATCATTATGTAGTGCCTTAGAAAATGTTCAGACAAAAGGAAGGTGTAGAAATTGAGAACTAGTGTCAAATTGATTGTAATGCTTGGAAAATGAACTCAGGGGAAGGAATATGCCATTCTACCCCCTGGTTTGTCTGTCAAAGGTCAATGGACAATGAGATACTCCCTCCAGAAGTCTGCTTTAGGAAAGTGGATTAGGGAAAGTCCCACCCTTATTCACATCTTCTAATTATTGCTGCTATAGTTACTATTGTGCAATTTGACATGTTATGGAATGAAACTGTCTCTCTACAATTGTCATCCATTCCCTGCTCTGGTGCTCTCAGGGAGCTGTGATTTTCAGGGTCATCCTCTCACCATGGGCCTTCTAGCTATGGAACCTGCAAGGCACAAGCTCCTATTGGGTGAAGAAACATGTGAGAAAGGTAATGCTCCGTTGATTCTCTGTGACCTTCATCCTTATTAAGGGCTCAGTGCTTGACCTCCGTTCAGTTCTCCCTGAAACCCAAGGCTTCTGGGTTACTGAAGGGCACAGTACAGGAACAAAAATATGGTATATATAATTATATAATTATAATTATAATTATATAATATTATATATTATAAATATATGGTATATCATTATTATATAATTAAATTAAATATTTAATGATATATATCATTAAAAAGCCAAAAAGATGAATTAGGGAACAAAAAAGTCTACCCACTTGTTAGAAGGTGATCCCTTTCTAAAGTTCTCAGTGTTCTGTGGTGAAGGAGGTCCCTTTGCCATTCAGTAACACCTGCCTTTGATCAAGTGAACACTAATCAAAGTTTGCTGTCAGGTCATTCCTAAGTTCAAAGGTGGCCTGCATTAGCCTGTCTGCAGCAGGGCATCCTCAGGCTCCATGCTCCCAGGACTTAATCTTCAAAGCAATGCCTCACAGAATGTCCCCTAGTTCCTTCCCTGTAGGCATCATGCTGTCAAAACCACTGTCCACACTACTAAAGATATTCAGCCACCTCACACTAGACACAGGGACATTTATAAGAGAAATTCTGAGCCTTGAATATCCTGGGAGAATTCTCACATTTACCAGCCTTGTTGTCTCTAGAGGAAAAGTTTTCCTTTTCCATCAGAATTGTTTAAACATCTCTTTATAGATGTCAGAATTCTGACTAACACTCTTGGTTTTCTCCTGAAGTTAGAGGTGTGTGTGTGGGGTGGCGCGTGACAAAACACACTAGCCGCTCTTGCCTTTGTTGCACCTCTATCTTGGCAAGGGTGATAACATGCCCGGTAGAGCATGGATGCCTTCTGGTGTTGGCTATTTTGCTCATATCCTTCTGGCGCTGAGGTAAAACAGCAGCTGTGCAGCAAGGACCTTGATGTGCTGAAGGTCCAATTAGCACGGCTGGGCTTGGCATGTATATACCCAGAAACTGCTTTGGAGACAGGCTGTGTGCATGATTGTTACAGCAAGCCTTTTCTCACCTTTGGAATCATCTCTGTCAGTCAAGAATTTATTTTAAAAGAGGTTTTTGGTTTTTTTTTTTCCCCCGCAACTGAACAATTTGAGAGAGAGAAAATAAAAGTCCAAGGATCCCTTCTTTTATTTTGTATATTTACAGACTGTATTCTTCTAGTGATTGGAGGAAGGTTACTTGAAAAATCAAGCAGATATTTATTGGGGACAGGCACTGCTCTAAGCTCTTTGAAGAGGAAAACACAGACCAGATGTGGAGAAACCACACTGAAGAGCAGAATTGTGAGGAAAGCACGAGAAATTCCCTGTGGACCCTGAGAAAAGCTGATCGCGTTGATCAGGGGTGGGAAAGGCATCCTGGAACAGATGACAGCAGAGACAGAAGGCTCAGAAGCCTGTGCCAGAAGGAGGTGAGGGTGGGGGCAAGGCGCCATGGGAAAGCACCAGGTGTTCCAGCAAGCAGCAGCTGCTTCGTGGACTAGGATATTACAGGTGGCCTTTGAGGCAATGGTTATGTTCTGTGCTGCTTCGGAGGAAGTGGGAGGAGATGCTAGCAGAGGCTGTGAGATGAGACTACTCTTTAGTTGGCTGGAGATGTAGTTCAGTGCTATAGTTCATCATATAGCAAGCCCCAACCCACAAGCACCCGTGCTTCAAGAGCTGTGCAAGGCCATACCCCGGACTGCAGTAAGACATTATGGTGTTGTTACAAGAGACCCAGTATCCAGCAAGTGGCTCGGAGGAAGAGTGTCAAGGGGAGGGAGGGCTCTACTCTGTGTCATTCCTAATGGATTTAGTGGCTCTTTACTAAATCAAAGGAAAAGTCCTAGAGATCATGGGACTTGGTTTGGTGATGGGGTGAGAGCACCACCCTATGGCCTTGGCCTGGAGAGTAAGCCATTTTCTCAGCTTTTATTTGGATAGTGTCAGGTCTTGACCTCCGGTGTTGCTTTCTAGTGGATGTTGCTGTTTCCTTCTGTTTTCACAGGATGCAGCTGTTCTCTAAAGTACCTGAGAGAACACTTGGAGGATGTTTATTTTTAGTCTCAGGACGATGTCGTCCTGATTCATATTTTTATTTCTATAAGCTCTTTGCTGAGATGATATGTGCAAATTACTCAAGCATCTTTGATGGAGGAGAAGTCACATTTCTGCAGGAAGATGGAGGAGCCTTAGGAGAACATGAATAAAACATGTCCTTGCACTCAGAGTACAAGTTGCAAAGATCCCTAGGATCCCTTGATTCTGCATCAGTTTTCGTGTCTGTGTTTGCTTTTTTATCACTTGCGTGTCGCACTTAACATCCATCTCACCTGCCTGTGGTTTAGGTCTCTGGCACACTGGGAAAATTACATGGGGTTCTCCAGGCCTCCAAAGAGAAATAAATTGTTGATAACTGCCTTGAGGATAGATCAATTTTCTTCATGCTTGTATTCCATGTGCCTACCACAATGTATAGAAACTCAGTAAGGGTCACTGATTGACAGAGAGCAAAAGAGAGTTTAACTTGTAACAATGAAGAAAAATTCTATTGATGCAGCCAGAGTATTTACCTACCAAATGCTCAGTCAGCTGAAGTGAGGGAGGTTGGGAGGTACAGAGTTGGGCTCAATGTAATGGCTGGGGCAACATGGGACATCCAGTCTCAAAGATCCTGGAAGGGACAGCCTCAGACAGTATGTGAGAATTCCATACACTGTGGCAAGAGACTCCAGTGAGGGCTTTCCCCTCCTAACCTGACAGAGGCTAAGAAGAGCAAGCAACTAGGAGATTCAAGACTTGAAGGAGGCTGTACTACCCCTATGCCAAGGCATGGAAGGAAGGTGATTGAGGGTACAGAGATGGCAGCTATAGGAAAATTGGGGGTAGCATGCACATTTGTAGATACTGGGCTTTCCAGGGTAACATCTTGCCCTTTAATGGTAAAATTGTAACATGAGATTATACTCTTTGTGTGTATGCACACATGTACATGTGTGTACATACGTGTGCGTGCCTGCACATACCTGCATACGCATTCATACATGAGTGCATGGGAAGCTTTCCCTACTCTGATTTGTGTTTCTACATCTTAATAATTTAATACCTTTTCTTGAATGAAATAGATAATAAATAATAGTTTGAACCACCCCCCCCAAGACTTAAATGTCTTAAACCAAACCCCCTTTACAAGGAAAAACAAGCTATTGTCATATTTTAAGTTCCACAATTAAAAAATCACCAGTATGCAGACTCCTAAAACCTGGGAACTATCTGTGGATATTTTTTTCAGATCTCTCTTGAGTAAGAAGTGTAGCTCTGACATTTGTCACTTTATTCAGAGGCTTGAAGCTGTAAGAGGGTCTTCAAGAAACTTCTGAGTCTGGAGTGCAAGGTAGGGCTTTGGTTCTGGCTCCAGTGTGGGGAGGGGAAGAGGAGACTCTTGTCTTAGAATGCTGGCTTTGCAGTGTTTTGCACTAGGTCAGGACTGCTGTCTAAGCAGGGGCAGAGCTGCACAGAAGAAGGAGGCAGAAAGCCAAGAGCAAGCTGAAACTTTCGAAGCCTGCTCACCTGACTGAGAAAGACTCCAGCTTTTGACTATAAGCAATGCATTTCCATTGCCAAGCATAAAATGTAGAATGTTGTGCTACCTCCTCCCAGCCCGGACCCAGTACATGACCGAGTAGAAAGCCCCATTTTAATTATTTCATGCTCTACTCATAAGAAGCCTTACTATACTGACTTACAACAATCCCTTCATGAGATAAGGCATATAATTATAGCTAATCCATGTTGCTTTCCTCAGAGAAATTTCAAACTGACACTTGTCTTCCTTTGACATGGGCCATACCAGAGAGGAGAGAACACATGGTATTTTTCTGACATTATATCTCAAATGTCTCCTGCAGAATTCTATGTTGGATCAATGGGAATGTATCTAGATCACTAAATAAAATAACTAAACATGGAGATTTTCACAACTGTACCAAATACAGATTTCTCAACCTTGGCTCAGATATGCTGATTCTGTATCTCCCTGAATCTGTTTCTAACACTCTGCTCAGCGTTGGCAGTGTGCCTTGGCATTAAAGCACACTGGGCAGTGAATTTCATGTTATAAACTGATGCATGCCTCTAAAATGGACAAGCACCCTTCCTTTCATTAAGTATTTTCTTACCTTTTCACAAACATCTGTACTTTCTAGATACAAATCTGTCTCCCTCCTGATGAACTTTCATTTGTGTGAAACATGTGAAAACTAAATAACTAAAACACTAAATAGCAATATCTTCAGGCATAGTGTTAGGAATTTACATGTCTTTATCTAAACCTCATAGCATCCTAAAATGCAATGTGAATTCCTACTTAGAAATGAAGAAACTGAGCCTCAACATGAGATTACTTTTACCAAAAATAACTAACAAGAAAACTTTTGGGTTGGAGTTACAACCTGTGCTGACTTTCTAGAATGTGGGTCCCATATGATTAATAGCTGCCATTTATTCAGGTCTTACTATGCTCTAGGTACTTTGATTGTCTCTTCAATGTTTGTTGTGTGGTGTGTTTTATCACCCAAACAGACCTAAGGTCTGTGCCTCTGTGTCTGTCTCTGTCTCTCCCTCTCCTCCCTCTCTCCCTCTCTCCGTCTCTCCATCTCTCCGTCTCTTCATCTCTCCATCTCTCTCTCTCTCTCTCTCTCTCTCTCTCTCTCTCTGTCTCTCTCTCTCTCTGTCTCTCTCTCTCTGTATTTTTGACAACTGAATCTAGTCTGTGTGTCTGCCTCTGTGATCTGTGTACTTCACCATTGTACTGAGTTCATTGTCTCCTAATAGCATGAGCTTCCTATGCAAGAAATGATGTTTTCTTATGCGTTTTAACAACCTGTTAGCTTATTTACAATCAGAGAAGACATGAGATAAGGTGAAGATTGGCAGAGAAAAGTGGCTTTGGAAATTGTGGAAACTGCTTCTTTGGATACAGAGGATCGGTGAGTGCAAGATAAGTTCCCTGTGCCAGTAATAGGCCAGCAGCAGTAAACATGGGAAGGGTTTTGTGACAAAAGGTCATGTTTCACACAGCCCAAAGTTCTATATCAAAACCAGGTAAAACACCAGAAGGGAGACAGATTAGCATCTAGAAAACAAATGTTTCTGAAAAGGTGAGAAAATATTTAGCAAAGAGAAGGGTGCTGATCCATTTTAGAGGCATGAATCAGTTTATAACATGAAATTCACTGCCTAACGTGCTTTACAATCAAGGCACACTGGCAACCCCTAGCAGGGTGTTAGAAACAGATTTCTGGAGATACAGAATCAGCAATTCTGAGCTAAGGTTGGGAAATCTGAATTTGGGACAGTTGTGAAACTCTCCATGTGGTGGCAAATGATTTTCTTCCCAAGTCCAGCTCAGTTTGGCCCTGATCGAGCTCCATGTTTGAGAACATCACCTCACCCCGAGAAACTTGGCACGGAACACTCATCATTTGCTTGGCACCAGAACTTGGTGCCTTAAAAAGGCCACTCCCCTATCAGGTTATGGAACTACTGAATACCTCCAGGGGAAGTCTCCTAGGGCCTTTTAGAAGGACACAGCCTTATATTCCATATGTATGCCTGGCAATCTGCAGAACAGCAGGTCACCGCTGTTTCTGGCACAAAAAGAGAAAACTAATTGTGAAAATCCCTATATGCTTTACCTTCTGGTAACAGTTTTGTTTGTTTGTTTGTTTTTGTCTTTGTTTTACAAAATGAAAAGAGGAATGGCAACTATAAACAAAGATCTAGGACACTGATGTGTAAGAGAAAATAGGACTCCCAAAACTAGCAAGAAACAGCTGCCAGGCGGTGGTGGTGCGTGCCTTTAATCCCAGCACTTGGCAGGCAGAGGCAGGCTGATTTCTAAGTTTGAGGCCAGTCTGGTCTACAGAGTGAGTTCCAGGACAGCCAGGGCTACACAGAGAAACCCTGTCTCGAAAAATCAAAAGAAAGAAAGAAAGAAAGAAAGAAAGAAAGAAAGAAAGAAAGAAAGAAAGAAAGAAAGAAAGAAAGAAAGAAGGAAAGAAAGAAAGAAAGGAAGGAAGAAAGAAAGGAAGAAAGAAAGGAAGAAAGAAAAAGAAACAGCTAAGAAATGCTTGCATTTCTTGTCTAAAGCAAAATGCTTGTGTCTGTTTTGAAATAAGTGAAATAATGAAAATGTGTGAAGTTTTCTGTGGGCTGAATCTTTGACCTAAAGCATCTGATGTGGTTTCCTTATGATTCTTTCCTGGCTTCAAGAATACTCAAATGGCAACCTCACAGCAGACAAGAAGATGATACTCCTGAATATCTCCCTCACAAAATGCTCGAGATGCTGGAGATGTGTAGCTTTTAGGAAAATATATCAATCACACATCTTTATTAACTGTTTGAGGGCATATTTGGCTGATTGATTTCAAAACCTTTCTTAAAGTTTACCTTCCTTAGGTTCTATGCCCCAGTGTAGGGGAATGCCAGGGCCAGAAAGTGGGAGAGGGCGGGGTGGCAGGCATGGGGAGGGGGGAGGCAACAGGGGTTTGTTTTTGTTTGTTTTTTTGTTTTTTGGAGGGGAAACTGGGAAAGGAGAAATTCGCATGTAAATAAAGAAAATATCTAAAATAAAAAAAAAAAAAAAGTTTACCTTCCTTGAGCCCATCTCATTTCCTGAAGCCCCAAATAACTACCACACATCAATAACAGAGTGGGCAGGAGTGCCTTGATCAAATGCCCCAAACAGAGCACAGAAAACAATGCTTCTTGTGGCTATGATCCATAGTTGACCAAAGAGCCTTTCTTTCTCAAATCAGTCATGACTGACAGCTAGCCTTGCATGGTGCTGGGTCTTGCTCTTTCCCTTCTCACTGGGTAAATTTTTTTTAAGATTTTATTTATTTTATGTATGTGAGACACACCAGAAGAGTTCTAAGTGGATATCAGTCCAGAAGCTCAGAATACCCAAAATACAATCCACAAACCACAAGAAACTCAAGAAGGAAGACCAAAGTGTGGATGCTTCGTTCCTTCTTAAAAGGGGAAACAAAATACCTATGGAAGGAGTTGCAGAGACAAACTATGGAGCAGAGACTGAAGGAAGGACAAATCCAGAGACTGCCCCACCTGGTAATCCTTCCCATATTCATTCATCAAACCCAGACACTATTGTGGAGGCCAGCAAGTGCTGGCTGACAGGAGCCTGATATAGCTGTCTCCTGAGAGGCTCTTCCAGTGCTCACCCAACTAATACAGAAGTAGAGGCTAATAGCCATCCATTGGACTGAGCACAGGATCCCCAATGAAAGAGCTAGAGAAAGGACCCAAGGAGCTGAAGGGTTTGCAACCCCTTAGCATGAGCAACAATATGAATTAATTAGTACCCTCAGAGCTCCCAGGGACTAAACTACCAACCAAAGAGTATACATGGTGGGACTCATGGCTCTAGCAGCATATGTATAGCAGAGGATGGCCTAGTCAGTCTTCAATGGGAGGAGAGGCCCTTGGTTCTATAAAGGTTCTATGCCCCAATATAGGGGAATGCCAGAGCCAGGATGTGGGAGAGGGTGGGTTGGTGAGGGGGGGGGAGGAGAACAGGATTTCCCCTCCCCCTGAGGGGAAACTAGGAGAGGAGGTATCATTTGAAATGTAAATAAAGAAAATATTTAATAAAAAAATATTTTATTTATTTTATGTATGTGATACCCACCAGAAGAGGTCATAAGATCCCATTACAGATGGTTGTGAGCCATGATGTGGTTGCTGGGAATTGAACTCAGGACCTCTGGAAGAGCAGTCAGTACTCTTAACCACTGAGTCATCTCTCCAGTCCCTCACTGGGTAATTTTTAACCAAGTAGCATACTAGATGGTGACATTTGTTTCCTTAGTTCATATACCCCTTTCTAAAAACCAGACCCAACATCTCTGTCCTTTTCTGTATTCCATGGGTGTTGAAGATGCAAGACTTGCTCCTAAAATGATATCTTTGAACATGACCATAATTAGCATTATCAACAGCAGCAGTGAATTGGTCACTGGCAGCAGGAAGGACAAAAATGTGGGAACCTGGAGCTTGATGAGGCCAAAGTTCTGCTTTCAAGAGTGATAACTTCAAATACTTTACAGAAATGTTGAAGGGACAAGAGAAAATAAAGTGAGAAAAGAGATTTTCAAGATTACTACCAGGGAGAGCTATGCAAGGAGTCCTAATATAAATTTTTTTGTAAGAGGTCGACGAATTTCTGAATGAAAATAACTTAAGGCATCATTGCTTAAAAGTTTCTATTTTATGGGTTTCAGATATTTAGGTGAAGTTTTCAGAGCATTGTGTACATGACATTATATGTATTAGGTGTAAAGCATTCATCAAATTGGTTCAGATGTGTCCTAGCAGAGAATAAAACATGGAGAAATTCCTGAGAGAAATACATGATAAGCCACTCTTTTAAAGGACTAAGAGCTGCAAGAGAGAATTGCTATTTGCTGGCAGCTAGCCAGGAGAGGGGAAAAATCACACACAGGGTACTCGAAGTCTCTTTAGCAAGGCAGGGTAGCTGAGCCAGGGAGGGAGTCAAGGACACACAGGCTAAGACAGGCAGAAGCTGATGGAGCAGCCAATCTGGTCTGGAAACCTTGGAAGGCTCATATGAGAGTTTCCTAGCAAGTTTCTGAGCAGAGAGAAAACTTCATATAGAGATATGATGAGAGCTAGAACAAGCCTGATTACTAGAGAAAGAGGCCTAGAGGGAAATCACACATCTGTCAACACACTCAGCCAAACCTTAGAAAATGGGCAGAAGTGATGTTCCCCCCTCTCTCTAGATGAAGGGAGGGTCTGCTTTTGGGTCTCTGAATGCTTCGTTTTCACTAAGACTTTGGGTCAAGAGCCCTTTCCAGGTGAACCTGGGCCTTTCTTCTAGAAGGAACACTAGCCTCCCTCTGTGTATCTCTTGAGATAAGCCATGAGTAAGCATCATGGCCAGAGACCTGGAAATATTTTTCTAGGTGGTTGAGAAGTGACAGACACATTCCATCTGGTGTCTGTCTCCATTTGGGGAACCTATAGAACCTATTTTCTGAAATTTCAGATTAAAAATATATGTCTCATCTGAAAATGTTTCTTCAAATAATAGGGGAAAATGTTTTGAGATTTGACTTTGAAAAGATACCCCTCTCCTAATTATTTTAAAGACTGATCTTCTTTAAGAATGGAAAAAAGGTTAGCGAAAAGTCATTTAATCTGATTTATTCTTAGTCCACTATAGGGAAAAAATCAGTGTTTAACGGGGAAGAGCCGAGCTCCCAATGGAGGAGGAAAGCTTATATTTCTCAGCCGTAACATGCCCTCAGGAAAATGACTAAAGCCTGGAAGACTGTGAACAACACATTAGTAGAAAAGGAAAAGCTGGAGTCCCACTGCAACTCTCTGACACGATTTTGTCTATTCCTTATTCAAAAGATTCCATGCATTGGCTTTTCCAAGTTGATTGCAAGGGCATTTTATGCTAATTTCTGTTAGCTTCAGAGGAGACATTTGGCTTTTCTACTCTACATTTTAGTCATAGAGAAAGCATCATGATTGCTGTGTCATACTTCTGTGTCTGATGAAAGCAGGGAAGATTGAACATTTAAAAGCTGAAGGTCATCCATACAGTTGTCCCAATAGCAATCTGTGTCCCTTTAACCCTGAGGAGGAAAAGTAATTACCCTTTGGCTCCTAGTGACCTCAACTAACCTTTGTTGAAGGGCCAGAGAAAATAAAAGCTGACCATCAGCCTGCCCTGGCTGCCCTGGGCTTAACCTGCTGTGTGAATGAGCAACAACCCAACAATAGAAAGAGAGGGTGTTGCCATGGAAATAGCCCTGGATGAAGGAGTAAAATTCAGAAATTTATCATAATTAATTGTTTTATTAGGAGCCTCCCATCTTTTGGAGCATTCCCTGGGGGTGTGACTGGTGGATGTGTTTTCACTTAGATCTTAAAGAAAATAAAATCTGCTTGAATAAATGAGACATCCCATACAGTAAAACCATTTGAGGTTGTGGACAGCTTTGTGAGAGACAAATGGATCTATATCTTCCCATAATCTATAAGATGCAAATGCAAAGAGCAGTGCAGGGGTTAAGGAAGCTCACTCCACTAGGAGCACCAGCTGTAGTGTGGCTTCGGGCACCCTTTAGTATTACAGTAGAATGTGTCTGCGCCTTTGTGCCTTGGCAAGATCTTGATATCCAGGTGACTGTGCTCTAACAGTGTGACAGGGAACAAAGATGGATCGACACTTGCCTTTGTTTAGCTTTTCTGCTAAATGGAATCTAAGCTCTGTATGCTTTTAGTGAACAAGTTTAGATTTGAAAACAGAAATTTGCCAACCAATTATGCTCAGATTGAACTGGGCTAATTCAAGATGCTCTGCCTGTACCAAAATAATTGGAGAAAAAAAATGGTTTGAGCAAGAATCAGTTCTTTTCTGGGAAGCTTGCTAGTTATCTCTCAGGTCTGAGCATTTTATCTCTTCTTTAGAGCTAATACTATCTTTGTTTTCAGTATTGAAATGTCTTTAACCTTATTCCTGATGCATTCATGAAATTAGATTTAAAAAGTCGACTTTTAAGATGAGTTCCTTTGTTAATTCTTATTAAACGGATTAATTGATTTTTAAGGAAGAGGAAACAGATACTATCTTATCTTGGTTTTAGTGGGTGCTAGAATAACAAAATGGAACTCATTCCTTATACTTCCTAAGTAGTTATTTATCTGATTGGTTTTAAAATAATTTGTGGTATTAAAACAAAGCAGGCGGTTAAGCTCAGATATTGATTTTTCTCTGTAATGGACATTTCATCAGTGAAATTTTAACCACCAATAAAGACAAATAAAGCATAGCAGGTGTTTGCTGAAGACCCTTGCTCACCAGGAGATTTGCTTTAATGTCACAGTATATAAGATGCTCACGTGAGTTTCACTGCGAACCCTAACTCTAGATGTTTACAGGAAATTAATCTTACGTTGGGGGAAAAGGAGTATTGGCTGTCACTAGAACCCAGAAAAGTTGTGTAAACACAAGAAACTTTTTAGACAAAGGCCTTTCATCGAGACTCTGTTACCCGTGTTGAAATCTAGTTCTCCAAGGGACTGTTTATAGATCTGTTCTTTGCCTATAGTTAGTTTTTTTGTGTGTGCCCTTACTATTGTGAGGCCAGGATTCTGTCTGCTAACACCCTAGGTTTCTGTGTTTGTAAGGCCCATTTCAGCTAATACTCGCTATCTGGCTGGACTCACTGAGCACTCTGACTGTTGGTAGGCTCTCCGTATTTTTCTCTGCAACAGGTAACAGTTTTCCTTAATGGCAGCAACACATCTCTGTTAATCCTGCAGCCATTCCGGATGCGCTTGCTCACCTCACACTTCAGCATCATCTTGCAGGTGCTTGTGCTCTTTAATTTCCAGTGAGTTTTCGGCTAAGTGCGTACCTGCTTGTGGCATGCTAAGGACCCTCCTCTGGCTGAGGCTTCCTCAGCTCTGAGCTTCGTAGTCTCCACTCCATTCGGGTGTCTCCAGGTTTTCCCAGGCAGCTTGGCTGAGGCAAAGATTCAAAAGTAAAGTTCTGTCATTTTACCTGTTAGGGGTCAACAGAAGTGGGGCAGGTGATGGGCAAGATCAATAGTTGTTAGGCTTTACTCACACCAGGAGGGTAGGCTCATTTCTGCATGTTCAGGGAAGCAGTCCTGATTATAATTATTGAAAGATAATTTATTATGTATGCTTTACTTCTGTACTACGGTTTTTGTTGTTGTTCTTAATTTTACTTGAAGGAGAGAAATTGGATGCACTTCCTTGGTTTGCATAGAAATCTTCCCCAAATAACTTTATAAGGAGGGTAGATCATTTATAATAATAAAGTTAAAACTTAACAGTCTTCAATGACATCTGTAAAATGGTATTAAATATGAAGAGTCACTGAAAAGACTAGGACCTGTCTTGCGACTGAAAATAGTTCTTACTGCTTTCTTAATATCTGCACTTCATTTTCAATCCTATATCCTATGCAAGCAAACCCAACTACTAAGTGCACAGCTCTGCAGCATAAACAGGAATAGATCAATGTAATTTATTACATTTAGTAAATAAATATACATGCAGAAAACCACTAAAAATTGTCATCTAATAGACTATGAATATATTTAAAACAGCAAAGAATTTTGATATAACAATCAAAAATAATTTGTATCATGTAAATATGCCTATTTTTAAACTGATGACATTTTATCAAGAGAGTTAATATTAATATATTTGTCAATCGAAGATGGAAGATATCTTTATAGAGGTTAAATGTTAACAATTCTGACTCTAAATTAAGAGAGTCTTAATGGCATGACATTGTTCTGACACCTTTGCTGTGTATTATGTACAGAACAGTGAATCACATACAGAATACAGGATATTCCCCTGTACTACCCAAGTTTTACATTTATACTGTGTCTGAGTTAAAGGACATGAAAACATAGTAACATTTATTTAGCATCTGTTTCCCTCAGAAAAGGATACAAGTCAACCTTTTTCAATGGACTGCTGCAAACCTGGTACTGCCAAGCTTCCTACATTTTCACATACAATATATAGAGAGAATGACCAGAAAAATGAACTTAGATTTATGTAAATACATATTTAAAATTAATCTCTTCCAAACAAATGATCCAATCTATCAGAAAATTTTACATGGTTCATTCTGAGTTTGATGTAGAAACTAGGAGTTTGGAGAAATTATTTTTCATTAAAAAATTGCATTGGTATCTTAAAGCAAAAAAAAAAAAAAAGAACCCAGTGTAGAACATAACTAGATTCAGCGTACAATAGGACACATACCCAGCTGTAAAGTAGGGCCCTCCCATTCCAGGCTTAAAACTATACTTCAAGCTCAGCTTTCAGTGAGGGCATCAACCCCTTGAAAAGTTACCTTGAGGATTAAATACCTTTAAATGCCGCAGCTCCCTGGATTTCCAGTTAATCAAACTATATTTCCAGCAGGAACTCATGAGGTTTAGAGTAGTTTTCCTGTGCAAGCCCTTGCCGCTGGTCTCCTCAGGAACCGGTGCTGTGTGTGTGTGTGTGTGTGTGTGTGTGTGTGTAAAATCCTGTTGATGGCCTGACTTGCTGTCAACCAGTGCTTGTCAACCCATCACTAGGGTTGCGTAGGGTGGAGACAGACGCCTGGAAAGCTGAAGGGCTGCAGGCCATGCATCATCCTCCCTTTCTCAGAACACCTTAATATGAACATGGAATCAAGACTGAGGTAAGGAGGGGAAAGCTGAACCATCATATATTCCACAAACTGCAGGCTCTCCTATGTCCTGCAGAGCCGGAGATGGCATTATTGCTGCAGGAGGAAAAAAAAGAAAACAAAATATCTGGCCACACTTTAAAAATAATCTCTGCAGTTGAGCTTGCCTAAGCCCCCTCTCTCTTCCTCCCTTCTTCCGCTCCTTCTCCTCTCTTTTTCTTGCTCTCTGTATGAGGCCCCAGCTGATTCAGGCTGCATCCATCCATACATAAATCATTCCCCTTATTCTATTGGTTACATGGTACATGGCAAGTATTGATTTTTTCCGCTGCCTCATTGCTGGAGAACACTTGGTTTTTGTGAGACAGAAAAAAGAAAAAAACAAACCAAACAAAAAATATCCCCACCATAGTTTTGTCTAAATCAAATAATAGCCAGGCATATATGAGCTGTGCTAACGATAAGCGTGCACCCACAGGCATGTTTTTTTTTGACATCTTTTACCCTCTATTTGAATGTTTCCAATAGATCTTGTATCAAAATTCAAAAAGATCCAGTTGTAAAGGGCTCTGGGTTTGGGAAATAGGATGTCATATAAAAAGGGCAACAGTTTCTAATAGCATGTTCAGGCGGCTCTGGTTGGCTACTACTAATTCCAGGAATAGAAGGAAATGTTAAAATACATCGTGTTCAAACAGGAATAAAGAGAAAATAATGTCATCCGAGCAAATAATATATATGTGATAGGAAAAAAAAGAGAGAGAGAGAGAGATTTGCATAGGTTTACTCTGGATGGCAGTAAATGTGCAACTTTGCCTTATCTGTATTAAGTGTGCTTTAGATCACTGTCAAAACAGTATGCCTCACAATACTCAGGAGCTAGCTAAGATGTGAGCATTTCTCAGGGTAGGTCTTAAATGGCTGGAGACGAAATCATCATCACTAAAGCACACAGGAGTTAATAGATTTTTGTCACAATCAGCAATTTGTTTCAAAGTGACAATGATTCTTGGACACTAACCAAGAGAGTTCTATTTCTAAATTCTCAAAATTACTTTCTTATGAGGTAATGTTTTCAAAACTGCCACCCCAAGATACAAGGACTCTGCACTAAGAACACATGGCAAATATAACACCTATATATGCTCACTTTTCATTTTATGACTTCATATTAAATTTGCTCTTAATTCTGCAAAGGGTGGAATTTGGAGAACAAAATTAATTTGGCACACTCTGCAGGTAACAGGATACTGTATTTGCGGTTCTATTAGCACTAGGAACAGTTAACAATGGATGCATGGCAGGTGAAACCAGTGGGTACTTAATCTCTGTCACACTGCATCTAAACAGAATTGGGTAAATTAAACAGTCACAAGCCTCAGAATTCAGGCTCAGATTTCTCCTCATTTGCCTCACAAAAGCTCTGCTTGGGGATTTCTTTTGTGCTATGGGTCTGTCTTGTTTACCAAGTGGTCCTTGGGCCTCAATCCAAGTCTCTGATAAGGTCTGCTCAGCAGAGGAGTTTGTGGAAGTGGGCTACAGGAGGGCTTATGGAGTGTGATGCAGTGGCCCAGACTTTTGTAGTGCCTTACATCTCTTCTTCTTATACGTTCCCTTTGTTAAAGGACACAGGACATCTCTATGTATGTGAAACTGGTGGTTTACATAAGCTGACTTTTCAAGGGATGCCCTATGAAATAAGATGTTGAAAGAGGCATTGGGAGGCCTTCATAGATTTTTATCCTGATGCTTTGTTTATTGTTCATTCTAGTTTTGATTTCTGCCCCAATTTCTTGTTTTCTCTGTAGTCTTGAATCTCCTCCTCTGTTACCCTTCTCCTCCCTTCCCCTGCTCTCCTGTCCTCTCATCTCCTCCTCTCCCCTCCTCCTCTTCTCCTCTCCCCTCCTCCTCTTCTCCTCATCCCTCCTCCTCCTCTCCTCATCCCCTCCCCTCCTTTCTCCTCTCCTCTCCTCTCCTCTCCTCTCCTCTCCTCATCCCCTCCCCTCCTTTCTCCTCTCCTCTCCTCTCTTCTCTCCTTTCTTTTTTCTTTTTTCTCTTCTTTTATTCATCCTTTCTAATTTCGACAAGTTCAGCAAATGTTTTCTGACCCCTTACTCTCCATCAGGTACCTGCTGGGATGAGGATGCATGGCAGAGCTATATGGCCATCATCTTTTCCTCCTACAGTGGTTTGAGTAAAAACACACCGGTGGAGGAGCTCCTGCCCAGGCAGAGGCCTTGAGTAAGGTGCAATGTGTCTCTCCTTCAGAGCTCTCTAGAGTTTCTTCTCTAGAGAAATCACATAAGTACATCTAATTATAAAAATAATTTCTCTTTCACATTTATTAGGAAAGAATTGCTATTGGAAAAATTCTTTGAGAACTTTTTGAATATGAGTGTAATTTTTGGAAAGAAGATAAATATCTGAATGTTAAATTATCTGTGGGGTTTACCTTCCTCGAGACTCACCCATAGGTGATGATACTGTGGCAGGCCCTAGCACGTAGGAATCCCACTGCCTTTGAGGGCAGTGATTTTTCTGCCATAGGAGAGAGAATACTCAACTACTGGTAAATTTTCAATAGATCCAGAACATCACTCTTCCTTTATATTTCTTCTGCATAAACATTGCCAGGTAAAACAACAAAGGTGGTGAGATCTATTCCAGAGAATAATTTATGGTAACACTTCCTGAATCCTTGAAAAACTTTGAAGTAGAAACATAGACTTGTGAAATAGGTAGTATGGCTTGCAGGCAGCCCCTTGGAACAGGAGGATAATTCAAACCTGTTCCAAGTGGACTGAAATAAAGTATTCCTATCCAAGCCCCTCTTTCCAGACCTGGTGGGTTCTCTTTCACAGTAACTTATTCTAAAAGCAAGCATGCAAATATTGAAAGTAGGCATATAAGACTGTGGCAAATAGTAATACAAGAGTGAGTAAATAAACAAAATATCATTAGACACACACTTACATTCCTTTCCACAGTTCTCTACTGTTTTTGTCATGTTTTGGCTGTCTTGAGTGACATACAGGGCAGGTCCCAAGCTTAGATCCAGAAGGACCTTAATGACAGTGGCCCTATATGACTAGCTCTGCAGTCCATATCAGCAGTACAGATGCCCTACATGAGAAGTAATCTGCATTCATTTCATGCCCTAAGTAGAAAAATAGAAAAAGGTGTAGGTTTAAGGGCAAGGTACCCTTATCTATTACATGTTTTCTAAAACTGGATAGGTAAGAACAACAGAAAGGCTCTCCTAAACTCATTGCTTAGCAATTAAGAATCTGCCTCCCAAGTGTGTAACCAAGTAACTGGCTGTGACAATTATCAAACAGCTGGCCTACTAATCTACATACCCTTTAACCCCAGCCAGTTGAACAAAGGACCACAGACAGCTCACAGACAATAGACACACATCTAATATTTTATTTAAGAGCCATCAGAAGCCATAGCTGTATGCTTCCTGTAGCCACCTGGAGTTAGCCATTTTAACTTGGCTGTTACGCTTGCCAGAGTCTGCTGTTCTAGAAAGGTTACGGGAACCCAAAGATGTTCCTAGCAGAAGGCTATTCTGTGTATAATAGAGGTAAATTAGTCCCTGTAACTGAACACAGATTGTAGGGCTGTATCGTGGATGAAGATCTAGAGGGAAAGAAGACACATCAAAATGTGGTGCTCTGTAGTTTCTTACTGATAGGCGATAGGTGCTGACTTGGGTGCTGAAAGGGAGCTAGTCTTCTGCAGTGAATTGGAAATGGATAATATGATAGATACAGATCAGTATTTAGCATCACCAGACTCCAAGAGGCTTAGAATCAGATATATTTATTCTATATGATCCCATCACAAGGCAGGGTAACTTGCTATGCATTTTTTTTTTTTTTTTTTTAGACACGGAAGGGGGAAATAAAACAAAGATACATCTGTTTATGTGTGTTATTTATACTAATCTTTAGACATTTTACTTACTTCTAATACCTTCTGTATCTCTGATCCTACCCCAATTCCAGTGCTTCAGCTCATAGACTTCTATACTTTTCACAGCGTTTAGAAGATGAGCCAGGCCACAGCTTATTCCAGATGTAGAATAGTTCTTGAAAAGATTTTGCTGCAATAATCTATTCTATCCAGCTCTGTAGGATGTGCCAAGGGCCTAGGAGGCTTTCAGTGCAAGAGATGTAATCACAGGGGACTGAACAGGTCCTTAAGAACAAAGATACGGGGGCTGGCACGATGGCTCAGTGGGTAAGAGCACTGACTGCTCTTTCAAAGGTCCTGAATTCAAATTCCAGTAACCACATGGTGGCTCCCAACCACCTGTAATGAGATCTGACACCCTCTTCTGGCGAGTCTGAAGACAGCTACAGTGTACTTATGTATAATAATAAATAAATCTTTTTTAAAAAAAGGAACAAAGATACTAGACTCTCCACATCATGATGCTAGGTGTGAGAGGTTCTTAGGATGCTTCCAAAAGAAAGCCGAAAAGTTTATCTTAACTTAAAGACACATTTCTTTTTAACAAGGTGAATAATCCAGAACTTGAGATGATGTCTGGTGTAACATCATTTCAGAATACACAAACATATTGTTGAATTGGTAGCCGAAGAACTCAAGCTTTATCAGACATCTATAAGAGAACTTGACTGAGCTAGAGATTTACATTTTTCTAGCTAGATGAATATTTATCATTTTGAAAGAATATTCAAAGAACAAAATGTTCCTGAGATGGTTACCCATTCTTCTCATCCTACACTGTCAAATAATTTCTATGGTTAAGTAATATCTTAGAACGAGTTATAGTACTGAACTAGACATGGACTCTTGAATTGTAATGAGGAGATATAAGCAAATATTTATCTCAAGGTACTGTAGTGGTGTCCTCAGAGAAGAGAAAAGGGATGGATAGGGGGACAAGTATCCCTGGGGATATGTTATTTCAAAAACTTAAATGGACAGGGAGCCAAACTGTGGAGTTTGGTGGAGAGTCTTTGTGGGGTTTCCTCCATCCTCAGACAAGGTCTCCTGCTTTGGCCTTTCACATATTGGGAGTATCCATGTGTGCTTGGTGGCAAGTCATAATACAAAGGCACTGATTTACTGATACCTGGTTTCTCCATAATATGGAGTCAGAATGGCAGATAGTCTGGTTACCTTTGCACATGAAGTGTAGATAATAATGTGTCTCTTATTTTTCTCATTGTTGCATTGCAATTAAGTATCTGAAGGAAGTAACAGAACAGAAAGGACGTAGGTTGACTCTCAGTTTGAAAGGGGATAGGTCATTGGGTTTGTATTATGGAAGTGGTGGTGGGTGACCATTATAACAGGAGTGGAGGTTCTGGCATCCAGGAAACAGAGGAGAATATCAGCCCACTTAGTTCAGCTACTCCCTAACAATTCAAGTCATAGACTGACATCTGTTGTCTGTATGTCACTGAGATATTATAATTCCACACAGGAAAGACTGTGAAAGAGTGGCAAGCTGGCTCAGTGGTAAAGTGCCTACCATATAAGTGTAAGGACCTGAGTGGATTCTCAGCACCTTTGTAAAAAGCAGCATACAGCAGCAGGTATCACATCTGAAACTCTAATGCTGGTGTGGGCAGGGTGGGGTGCGGAGAGGCAGCTCTGCCTCTGGAACTCACTGGGCAGCCTGTTGAATCTGTGGTCTCAGAATTCTCAGTCTCAAAAAACAAAGTATAGAGCAACCGTGGAAGGCAACACTCTCTACCTCTGGCTTCCAACAAACATACTTGTGTATCGTGCATACCCACATAATCACAAAACCCCACCCCACAGATCAGTAATATAAACTGTAAC
This sequence comes from Mastomys coucha, assembly GCF_008632895.1. Classification (NCBI taxonomy): domain Eukaryota; kingdom Metazoa; phylum Chordata; class Mammalia; order Rodentia; family Muridae; genus Mastomys; species Mastomys coucha. Next base: position 2,826,100 of record NW_022196905.1, read on the forward strand.
AGATTTGAAGTAATTGTGAACTCCCTAATTCATCTACTTTGTAGAAGGAAAGTATTTATAAAATTCATGAGGTCCAGGAATCATTTGCTATAAAGATCTTATTAACTTAAGCCCAGGATTGCTTGGTTATGTAATCACTTTTCAGAAAGACTTGGACATCCTTTCCTATGTTGTAATCTTTGAGATGCCAAGAACCTTCTGCATAGTGAAGTGTGGCATGCATTGTGACATGAACCCATGTGGATGAATGTTGGCACAGTCTGTAGGCTGGGGCTGCATCCTTGTTTGGGGTAGCAACTCTTCAGAGGCTTTGTCTTCTTCACTCTTTTACTCTGTCCATCACCTACTTCAATGCTCAGCGAATACTTGTTTTAAAAGTATATCATCTGTCTATCTATCTATCTATCTATCTATCTATCTATCTATCTATCTATCTATCTATCTATCTATCTATTTATCTATCTATCTATCCATCCAACTATCTGTCTACCTGTATGTCTTTTAAAACATAAAGTATCCAGCACAAAGTGACTCTCCTGCTTTGTCCCATCCACATTCCCTCAAAGCAGATGCTATTCTGTCAGTGTCAGGCTTTGGAAAAAGACACTACATGATTCCAACTCAGTTTCCAACCTGGTATTTCAGCGTTGTTCCACATGGCAGCTTAGGATGGGAATTTCTGCTGCTTTTTTTTTTCAGAATGTTCCATCTCATAATGCTGTGTTGCTTTTGTGTAAGTCACAGAGAAGTAGAGCAGAAAGATCTGATCCTATTTATCAGGTTGGTATAGTTTTATTAAATTTAGGCTTGATGAAAATAATGTGCTTAAATGAACTACAGATCTTTCAGCTAGGAGACAATCTGAAATGAAATTGTTCAGGCTAAGATATGAACAGATTTTACATTTTCCCTTATCTCTGTTTATCCTAGAGGTTCTAGACTTTTTATAGATCTACAAATACACTAGGTATTTTTGATGGTTGCAGCACTATTAATCATTGAGAAATAATCAAAGCATTACATATTTCTATGGATACAGGACTTTGAGTATTTGCTATTTCACCAAACACATTAATAGTATAAAAGTAATAGATGATGTTTATTAAGCCCTAGTGTATGTCAACAACTTTTTATGTTTTACTTTTAGTCCTTAAGCCAACTCTACAAGAAATACATGGACTGCTGCACTTTAAAAAAGAAATAGAAGCTCTGAAGAGCTTCAGAATTTACATAACCAGTGACTTGACAGATGCAGAAATTATCGGGTCTGAAGTCCATTGCATTTTCCTCTGAAACATACTCTCTCTTTTTGTTGATTAAAATTTGTTTGCTGTGTGGGGAACAATGTAAAAATCTCTGTTCTTAGTACAGAATCATCCCTTAACCTTCCTGGATCATTCAGCTGTGTTCACTGAGAACCTTCTCTGGCCTGTGTCCTTGAAGGACTGTGGTTGTAACATCAGTGAAAAGAAATCACATCTCCCTAAGAGCAGTTTTCACTGCATCAAGAAGAAGAGATAAACTGGCCCATCAGACTACATTTGTGATGAGTGGAGCTGCAAACTCAGGACAGACAGATGGGAGGGAGATGTGCTCAACAGTAACTGTTGAGGAAAGCTCCATCTTTCGGTCCTTGCTGGGATGGTTAAGGAGCCCCCACTGGACAGGGAGAGCCTGGAAAGACTGTCTAGTACATATTGTCCATGAGAACGGTCATGGAAATGAGTGTGCGTGTGGTCCATAAACACATGTGGATCATTTATTAAGGTTGGAATATAGCAATGAATGTAGAGGTGACTATGGGAATTTAAAACTGGAATATTTCACAAAAAGCAACCTGTAAACTCAGCCTAAATTGCATACCTGTAACTTAGTTCCCCACACTCAGTACTCATACTTCGTATCCCCCTCTCGTCTTCTTTCTCTTTGTCCTTTCCTTTGAGGTGTTAGGGATTGAATTCAGGGCCTTTCTTTGTTCACAGGAGACAAACACTATCAAGTCAGATCCCCATCTCTTAATCTTCCTATTTGGTCTTTTATTTATTTATTTTTTCCTGATTATCAGATTGACACATGTTGGTGTTAGAAAATATTCTCAGTACAAATGAGTGTGACAAATAAAAACAAGAAAGATGGCCCTTCTCTCAGACAACTGACTGTTTGTTCCTGCAGAGGTTGGGCTCTGATACTTCTTAGTTGGATGTTCTCACTCAACTTTCTGCTCTGAAGCCGTCTGTTTATGCCCTAGTATTGAATCGAATGTGGACCATCTTTGCTACTGACCTCTTATATCCCAGACATCTAGCTCTTCTGAGAGATGAGTGGGCCTCACTAGTTTTGTGTCTGTGGGACAGTGAGCTTCATGTAGACACTTGAACAACTTGACTTAGAAATATAGAACCATGGAGAAACTGAATCACTGGAATGGTGCTGTGTCTGATGCCAGATCTGGCATGAAGGCTAGTGAAAGCCACTGGCAAGCTGTAGTTTGACAGCAGGAATGAGCAGGCATAGACCCCTTAAGAAAAAAAAAT
>NW_022196905.1:2828643-2833137 GCF_008632895.1 Mastomys coucha
AGAAAAGAAAAGAAAAGAAAAGAAAAGAAATTATGTGGCCAAGAGACGGATGGAGATGGTAAGTTTGTCTGTCTTGTCATTTTGATGTTTTTATGAGGTCTACCTATTCTTCCTGCTTGGCTCCACAAAGCCCTAATAGTTTTCCAGAGATGTCATGTAAACAGGTGCTTCCTCATTGTAACCAAAGCCCATGTAACTGCATCAAGTTTCTTCAGTGTTCTCTTTTTACTTTTAGTTTAAGTTCCCTTCCGTTGTGCTTTTGTATTTAACATACACATGTGCACACACTTTAAAATTTTAGATAGCTACACCTCTGATCTTTTATTATGATTATCTCTACTGCATTTCAACTTGTATTCTCATTAGAAATCAAATAACATACATTCTATTTTTCTGTAGATTTGAAAAGGATGATACAGCATTTCACATTTAAGCTTCACCTACATGTAACTTATTTTGGTGTATGTATGTGGTAAGGATCTAATGGAAACAGTTTTAATAATAAAATAGCTAATTGGTTATACCAGAATCCTCCTTTTTCTTTTTAACATGTTTGTGGTGTCTCACTGATAATGTTAAATTTATATACATATATCTGGATCTACCATATGCTAATGTTGCTGAGATGTCTGTTCTGTTGACTCATTTGTATAACAAGAAATATTTTTAAAGAATTCTTTCTAGCAGGAAAGGTTCCTAGAGGGGTGATGGAATTCAGGGGTGGATGATGCTAAAAAGAGGGCTTGGGTTCTCACGTCTCTCGGGATTCCCTTGGCTATCTAATGATTTTGTGATTTTCCCATTTCTGAGTCTAGGTTTTACAAAACTGGACTTTAACCTACAAATATGTATTGTATTTATGAAAATATAAAACTGTGGAATTTAAAAATGTGCTAGATTTGAGCACCTGATAAGCTCACTGGTAAGCTCACTGATAAGCTCACTGATAAGCTCACTGGTTATGGTCTTTCTTGTCATCCAGTTTGGCTGCACTACTAGGCTCTTTCCTAATGCAAGGCTCCAAGTATCTATCATTACAGTTGATTCTACTAGGTGAAATCTATTATCTTCACAGATTTATTTTTAACCAATAATATAACTTCGAAAGTTCAAACTCCAAAATAATAGAGTTAGTTAAAAAAAAATCTAGTGTAGATTTAGAGCAGATTTACTTTAGAACTGCTTTTAACTAAATCCCATAATAATATATTTTGCACTTCACATTTAATCCTTATAATAAACAATTTATACATTTTAAAAAGCTATTTATCTTAATTCTACAATGTTGAAATTAATATATGTCCACCTAAGAGTAATTTCGACTGTTCAGAACTAAAGGATTTGTGTTTTAATGTTTTCAAGGATTTGTATAATCAGGTTGAGTGGCTTCCGTCCTAACTTTTGTAATTTATGTGAAGGGAAAAATGCACATTTTTATTTTCCTAAACTTAAGTAACCCCTAAAGGCTTAGACTAAACCTCAGTAGAAATTTGCCAATACACATGCACACGTACACGCACACGCACACACACAAATCTGTACCATCATCAATTCTCAGGCCAAGTAATATGCATTAAGGGTATGGTAGATTTATAGGCTTGAGGATTATCATCTCCTTTATGCCCAATCATTATTTAGTTAAGAAAGCACACATCTTCAAGCTGTAGGGCCTCACCAGCCACAGGACAACTTCATTTCATTTCAGAAGTTGAGCTCCTTCCTTCTCCCTAACTATTTCTTTCCTCTAGAAAATTCAGACATCTGTCTCTCTGAGCAGCTTTATATCATGTCCACTGCAGTATTCATCTTATTCTTCTCTAAGCATTAGATTATGTGTGAAAGCTTGCTGTTGAGTGATGATGATACTAGGTGAAGTGATGTAACACTGGGCCAAGTGGAGGTGGTGAGTCACACAGCCTTACATTGTATTTCCTAGTTCTTTGGCATTTAAAGTGAAAAGAGTGCCTGCTTCTGAGATTTGTAAACTCTGTCACTGAATATAGACATTTAGATTCTGAAGGTCCAGCAGTGCTGTCAGCACTCTAGTAGAGCTAAGAGCTAGGAAAACAACCTTCTGAGTTACAGCTCCTCAGTCTTTCTTATCTAGAAATCCAAGAGGGTTGAGATCCTGGCTGAGCTCTGTACTTCATCTGGGCTTTATCAGCACCGGAAATATACAAACATCATTTCCCAGATGCTCAGCATTACCCAGTGATAAACCAGTGTGTGTGCTCTGGTGAAAAAGTTATCCATGATCTTAAACCAGGTCTGCTGGAAGATATTTCATGTTCTAAGTCAAAAGTCTCTTTTCTAAGATTCCAGAAATTTCTTACAATGAACCGTCATATGTCATGATATTTTAGACAAAATTTTATTTTTTTTCTTGAGATTTATAATTTTCTTTAATATTTCTCACTGGTTCCAGAGATGTGAGCCATCCTCATAATACATCACCCCTAAGCCACTGATTTTCCAGCTAAATTTGTGTCTGGTCTTTTCTGGGTCCTCAATTCAAGGTATCGCCATAGAGTGACATCCCTCCCTTCTGTTGCAGCTCCTTTGCTGTTTTTCTTACTTTCTGAGTTGTTCTTTATCCCTGTTCTGTGTATGGCCTCTCCTGTGCTTGTAATATCATATGCCACACACCTTCAGGAAAATGGCCTTATTCTTTTGCCACACATGACCTATTGTTTCAAATGTCTTTACTGTTATTTGAATAGGATTGAAAACTCAAAAGAGGTAACAACTTTAGCTAGGCTCAACATGTTGAACTGGGTAAATATTGATACCAAAAAGGAGTATACATCTAAAATTTACAGACTACTTCCAAGATTTTAACTTTTAGACAAAGAAATTACTTCTATGCATATCAAAGTTCTGTTTTGATCTTGGGGTGTCCTTTCCTTGACTTTGATCTCCTAATGTACTTGGAATTAAGACATTAGCTGAAGGTGGCAATACTTTAAAAATCCCAGATGTTGCAATGTGATCTTTTTCATTATCATTACCCTAAGTACTGAGAATGTACCTTTGATTATTATAAACAGAATGTCCATGACCTCTTCGCCATCTAGAGCCAATCAGTTCCTGATAGGGATTTAAATGCCACCCATGACTTCCTTGGATTCAGAGAACTATGAGACAGAGCTTAAGCAGAGAAGTTTGGCTTTTGTTATATGGTGGTCTGATTTGGAAAAGAACTGTATTGCTCTTCAATAGCTCTCAAGGGTTTCAAGAGATAAGATTGTAGCCTCTACCTTCTAGGGTAGTCATGGCTATCCACAACAGGGTAGAAATGCTGTTTTAAAGAGACAGTTTTCTAAGCATTCCTTTAAGTTGGATTTCAGAGGGAAAATCTTTGAAGTTTAGGAGTGTGTGTTTGCGTGTGTTTGGGGTGAGGGGAAGCAAATGAATGTGAATTTCTAAAAATCCCAAATCCCTGTAATGTGGATATTCACCTACTTTCTGACCTGGTCTAAAACATTGCTGTCAAAATCTCCCTCTTATATAGAAATAACATGCTACCCCTCAGCAGTTAGAAGCTTCCTTGTATTTGTGTACCACTAGTTAAATGGTGCTAAGAGTCTCACTCTCTTTTAGATCTAATTTTAAGTTTGACATAAAAAGATAGTGATTTTCACATTGCAAATACATTGTTTATCCATCACTCAAATCCAAAAACATCTCATTTCCACCCCACTTCTAGCCCATTTTTATTACTGTGGCTAAAGATTAAAGGATGCTGATTTCTAATAATAGGTTAGGTTTTCCTGGCTTTAAAGTTTATATATATGTATGATATGACCTTTCTTCCCTTCCCCTTTCCTTCCTTCTTCTCTTTCCATTTGTACCTTTCTTTCCTGAGATAGGATATTTTATATCTTATAGCCCATGTTGGCCTTCAGGTGCCAAGTGCCTCATCATCTTAAATGCTGGCATATGCATGTACCACCACGCCATCTGATCCTGATTTCTTTCATTCAAAATTGTGTATGTAAGACTCATGTGTATTCATTGTATATTGTTACAAATTATTCATTCTTGTTGTAAATTAGAATTTTACTCTGTAAGTATACCAAAATGTATGCATTCTATTGTTGATTAGTTGAGTTATAATCTAGCCCTTGTCTCTTATATACTGTAATAAGCAACTTGCATATGTCCTTTGACAATGATATAAATGCAGCAGATAAATGCTGATATACTATTTTCCAAAATTCTGCATTAATCCAGTTTCCACTGTTATCAACATTGTGTAAGAGTACCCCTTCTCCACATCCTTAGTCCTTTTCCATTTTAGTCACCTTGATAGATATATACTAACTGGGTGTTTTTATTTTTTTTTCTAGCATAAGAACCTTTAAATTAAAGATGTTTCTAAAAAGAATTTTTAAATTAAAGATGTTTCTAAAAAGTATACATGTGTGGTCTATGTGCCCCCCTATTTAAAAGAAAAAAATTATTTAGATATGAGAGAGAGAGAGAGAGAGAGAG
>NW_022196905.1:2833147-2837437 GCF_008632895.1 Mastomys coucha
GAGAGAGAGAGAGAGATAGAGAAAGAGAGAGAGAATGTGTTTAGGTTTTGTATTCATGAGTTTAGTTGCCAACATAAGTAAGAAGACAGTGAATCCCCTGGAGCTAGAGTTGCAGACTTTGGTTGAGACACTCAGAGGGAGTTTTAGCGATAGTATATGGTTCCTCTGGACGAGCACAAGTACTATTGTCCACCTAGGTGTCTTTCTAGTTCCTTTGATCTGGAGTTTAAATACTGGTTTCTTTTTTATAAAAAAAATGTGTAACATTTTATTTAGTTCTCTGATTTATATACACAGTGTATTTTGATCATATATTCACCTCCATCCATAGTCCTCCCACCCTGACCCATCCCTAATATGTGTCTTCCTTTTTTATAACCCACCAAATCCAAGTTTTGCTATTCATATGTTCATCACTATGGGACCATTTACTGGAACATGACTGGCCTACCAGGGACCACATTCTTAAGGGAAAGTTAGAAAACTGACTTTCCTTCCCCTAGAAGCCATAAACTGTCAAAAACTCCTCAATCAGTGGTAAGGGCTCATAAACCACTTCCCCTTCCTAGATGGAATGTTGACTGGATTGATCTTCTGTAAGTTTCATGCAGACAAACACAACTGCTATGAGTGTTTTAGTACAGTGGCCCTGTCCCATCTAAGAGATACTGTTTACTTTGCTTCTTTCCAGTCTCTGGAGTTTATGGTCTTTCTGTCATCTCTGAGCCTTGTGGGAGAGAGTTTAATAAGGTTATCTCACTTTTGGCTCCACAGGCACACACTCTTTCTCTGTACTTAAACCTGTTGTGATTTTCTGCATTAACCACCTTCTACTGAACAAAGAAGCTTGTCTGATATTACCTAATCACCAATTTGTGTGTATAGAGATATGAGATTAAAGGTCAGTTTGATACTACATACGTTTATCAAAATAATAGTAGTAGGTTCACTCCTGTGGTCTATGAGTGTGACAATCATAGTTTCTTGGACATATAGTATAAGACATGCATTTTTCCTTTATAATAGGCCTTAAATCCAGTCAGGATTTGGTCGGTTAGTCCCCTAACATGTGTGCCTCTCTATTGTACCCATGGCTATATCTTGCCATTCCGGTCATTATTGTGGAGGAAGGGTTTATAGCTAAAACTACTGATGACTTTCCCCCACAACAGCCCATGTAGCACCTTCTGTACTATGAGAACTAGCCATCAGGGAAGCTTCCTAGTCAGTTCCAATTGATGTCTTCATGCCCTGTGACCAAAGTATGGGAGTCTTCAGCAATAACATCTTACCATCAAGTTCTGGTGGATAACCAAAAGGAAGCTCACCTGATGGCTAATAATTAATAATGCCATTATTAGAGAAACATAAAGGTATCCAAGCTCCTGTATTATTCTAGATCTTTGTAACGCCTCTGTCCAACAGCTTGAGGAATCCCATACTGCAAGTGGGCTTAGAATTTGGTAACCTATGGCTTCTAGGATTAGTGTCATCCTGTGTGGGGCAACTCCAATTATACACTCTTACATACACACACACACACACACACACACACACACACACACACACACACACACACAAGCTTATAAAATAGCAGGTTTTCATGTCTTTTTCAAACATTCTTATTGTTAATTAGCCTCCCTAACCCTACTGAATACTCTTTCAATTGTGTTTGAAATTTGGGCTGACAAGACTAATATTTTTTTTATTTAAAATTTTCAATTTTTGAGAAATTCATATTTGAGTACCATATTTACAACATTTCTATCCCTCCCCTTTTCCAACTTCCAACAGGTCAATCCACTCTTATATTCATGACTTTTTGTTGGTATAATATAGTCCATCTAGTGTTGTTCACATATGCACATGTTTAGGATTTATCACGTGATACTGGGCAATCTATCAGGAATCTCACCTGTTGACTAATAGTTAATAGTGTCATTATTAGAGAAACATAGAGGTATGATATCCCAGAACAGATCATGACAATTTGTGATCAACAAGAGTATGTTTTCTCTGGTGCTGAAGTTTTATAATTTGAAATTTTAAAACCCATTATCTTTATTTTTCACTTTGTTCAAGAAACATCTATTGATTGCCCATCCTCTTAAAGAATGAAGCATTATGAGAATAAAAAGGTGAATCAGATGCATACCATTTCTCTTTATATAGAACAATAGGATTTAGGCAGTTGCATAAACAATTATAAAACGTAAAGCCCATAAAAGATGTTGAGAGGTGAGATTTTACTGTATAATCAGAATTTCTTTTTCTTTTTAAGGGGGAAAATTGTGTTAATGATCCTGAATTGAGTAAGGAAAATTGAATGTGGATCAGAAGGTCTAGTTGGTGTTTTGGTTCTTGGTATGCAGCTCTCTGGACAGAACACTAAATGCTCCATGGAGTTTTACTGTCTTGAATGTGGGGACAATAGTATTTTTCCTAATTATAGGATGTAGTTTTAAGAAGATTATAACAGACAATAGATACAGTTTCATGTGAATAGTATCCGCAAAATAGATTATTTTTTCAGAGAATGAACATTCGATTTTATAAAACAAGGGATTCTTTTATCTACTTTTAATCCCAATGAGTCATATCATGGGTCAGTCAGACATTGATTCAACTTAAATTATTTATGGGCCATACATAGTCTCTGTGGAGACTGCATCGAATGTCACTCTCTCCCAGGCCTAGCCAGAATTCGTTACCCTACTTTGATGTTGACTGCCTTTGAAAGTCTGCTGTGAAGAGGTTTGCCCAGAGATTCTCTTTCCCATCGTCTTGGACATTTGTTGTCTTGTTCTCCTTGATCCTGTCTGTTTCTCTTGTGCTGATTATAGCTGACACTGTAGAATGTGACTAGGCTAACATGGAGAAGGGAGAGTGTGTAGCATACTGCTCGGCCGCAGGACACCTTAGAACTATTTCAGGAGTTTGGCAAACACTCATTCCCAGAGTTTCTGTATTTTCCATCTGGGATGAGTTAGGATTTGTTGTGTCACAAGATTTCCCCCACATGATTCTAATGTACGGGCACTCATAAGAATCACCTAGGTTCTTTCATCATGGAATGTGCCACAGCCATCTGAGGAGCATAAGAAAATGCAAATTCCAAAGATGTTGAATGTCAGGGCTGCACGCTTCTTTCTCAATTCATCTCCTGAGTAATTCCAGAGCAGGTGAGGTGGGAGCTCATTTAGAGGGACACAGTAGTCAGCAGTGTTAGAAGCAGCAGGTATCATTGCTTCTAAAACACCTTAGCTCAAGGTATTGTGTGGGGCCATAAGGGACATAAGGAATGATTCCAACACTTTTGTGCTTGCTCTTCACTAAGAGTAGGGTTGAACATAACTCTACATGTCATAGCTATGTAAAGGTTTACCTACGTTTTCAAAGACTGAACTCAGGGCTTATATGAAGCCATGTGCTATCCATACAAAGTCATTTCTAGAGATAGAAGACAATGGTAGATTTTAAATAATACTCTTGGAAATTGGTAAGGAAGGTAATACTTTGAAAACTAACACACTGTCTTTAAAACACCCAGTATGAGTTGTCTTCCTCACTCTGAGGTAGAATGATGTTTTTTAAGCCATGTCTTGACTGTGAAATGTCTGCCATTAGAGGTAATGTTAGAAATAGACACATATTAAGCACCAGAGTCATGGCTGACTCACTCTGGAGCACACTCTCTGAAGGAAAATAATGCCACACAACTTTGAACATGGCTCTCTTTGTTCATGCTGCCATGCTTCTCACCTTTTGGTTTTTCTTTAATTTCTTTTTTTACACTCAGTAAGTATTTGGTAATAAAAGTCCCCAAACAGGAATATTGGCAAAATGTAAAAAGAACACAGGCTACAGTGATTGGGAAAGTTTTAGCCAATTTCAAAATGACAGTATAAATTATGGGGAAGCAATATACTAGATTTCAGCAATATCTACCTAAATAAATAAATAGGAATAAGGTAAAATTGAAGATGTTTTGGGAAAGTAACTGGAGAAATAAAACATGTACCAAGACTCATAAATGCTATATACAAATTAAGAGACATGTCAGAATGAAAGATTAATTCATATCTGATTAAAAGCCCCCAAATAAAACCCAAAACAGAATGAAAGTGTTTGCCACTGTTTTGCTTCCAAAATGGATGTATGAAAAGCATCTAGCTACAGCCAGGAGGGAGTTTTCTGGCCTTATCACATAGAGATCTTCCTTCCAATAAGAACATGGAAAACTCAAGTATAGCATTAGCTCTCAAAACCACTTTACATTAACCCAAACCC
>NW_022196905.1:2837793-2851430 GCF_008632895.1 Mastomys coucha
AGACCAGCCTTCCCAGAAACGTTTGACAAAGCAGAACTTGCATTTTTCTAGTATTGACTCTATGCGGGGTTCGACCGTGATAGACAGTCTGTGTTCTGGTTGAGCGAGGCTTACTCTGGAGACCCAGTAGAAAATTCTACAAGGGACGGAACTATGAGCTACACTCCCAAACATTAGGCTCCTGGCACCACGAGCCCTTAACTCCATAATCCTGTGGCTATCAGTCATGTAGGCAATGCCACCAGCTCCTGGGGCTATCAGTCATGTAGGCAATGCCACCAGCTCCTGATATTGAGGACAAATTCTCTCTCTCTCTCTCTCTCTCTCTCTCTCTCTCTCTCTCTCTCTCTCTCTCTCCCTCCCCCTCTCTCTGCCTTTGTACAATAAATGCCTTAAAACCATGGACTGTCCCTGCTCATCAGGATGACCATGCTGGAGCAACACAGCAGGTTTCCCTCTAACGAGGGGAGGCCTCCCTGTACTCCAGCCACACCAAGCAGCCCTCTGAGCGAACAGACTCTCTCATCCCCATGGTAACCTGCCAGAGCTCTCCTCATACCCTTTTCCCTTTGGCCCCTGGGCCAAAGTCCATCTGGGGGCCTGTTTTCAGCTCTTCTGCTACATATAGTGGTGTGTTGGGGGTCCGAGAGCGAGTACCTGTTGTCCTTGGCCTCCTTATAGCTCAGGGACCCCAGAACCAGCTCGTCTGCGGTACCCAGCCATCTGTAGTGTCCGAGCTGGAGCCTGACTCTGGCAGTTCCGCAGGGACCCCAGACTGTGCCCTTTCCTCACATGCGGCGTGGGGGGGTCGGGCTGGGGGGTGGGGGAGCGCCATGGCTTCTCACAGTCCAATGCCTGCCCAGCGGTTCTGTGAGGTCGGCGCAGTCAGACTTCCCACCTTTACCCAGTAGCACTGGCCCCAAGTGGACACAGGACTCTTTATTTCCCCAGACCTGTGCCCAACACAGGGTAACACTTAGGTCTGTATAGTCTATATGCGTGTGTGGCTGTATCTGGCAGTAAAAATGAGCAAGAAAGCTTGTTTTCTTCTCATTCTTGTCGGTTTACTTTGGGTCTTCAATAAACTTCTGCGTACTTGGTCACTCAAGTTAATGTTGACCACCTTAAATGTTAAGCTGTGAGGACTGATGAAGGCCATAAAGGTTCTGAGTTGTGTCAACTGGCTGTTAAACAGTAAAACATGTTATCAATCCCACTTTGACACTTATATCATTGTAATGACAAAAGGACAGGAGACAAAATAATAAAGATAACCAATTTAACTTCTATTGTTCATGCCTTGGTATTTTGTTGATAGGTCAATGATTCTTGGATAAGTAGTAGAACATACTCATAATTCATCAGTTATTATATAAGACAGCTATCTATCTGTTCTAGAAAACATTTGTTATGTGTGTATGTATGTGTGTGTGTGTGTGTGTGTGTGTCTTAATTAGGGTTACTATTAATGTGATAAACACCATGAACAATAGTGGTGTGGGAAGGAAAGGTTGATTTCAGCTCATAGCTCACAGATCACACTTCATGGAGGGAAGTCAGAGCAGGAACTCAAGAAGGAACCTGGAGGCCGGGAGCTGAAGCAGAGACCCTGGAAGGGTACCTCTTCCTTGCCTGTTCTTCATGGCTTGCTCAGGCTGCTTCTTATACAACTCAGGACCACTTGCCCAGGGGTAGCACCATGCGGTGCAGGCTGGGCCCCCACCCACTATCATTAATCAAGAAATTTCTTGGCAGACTTGTGTATAGGCCAGTCTTATGGAGGCATTTTCTCAACTGAGAAAAAAAATGAACCTTTCCCAAATGAATCTAGTTTGAATTGAGTTAACATAAATCTAATGAACACAATTTTAGTGAAAACATTAGTTATGTCATTATACTCAATATTTTTCACAGTTTAATAACTATTTTTAGAAATGGTTTAATGAATAATAATAATGTACTTGTGAACAAACTATGTAACTTAATATTTTTCTGCTAAAAATGGAGTAAACACAAGTATAAAAATTTCAGTTGTTTCTTTTATATGTATTAAAAGTTATGTTTCCCCTATGATAACCCGCAATTATTAAAAGTAAGACAAAATAAAAGCTACGATTGACAAATAAAGCAATTTCCTTTAAAATTCTTAAATTTATTTAAAATGCTTGACTATTTCTATAAATTTAAAGCTAATCCTGATTCTAACATCAAACATTGATCGGTCTGGTTGCCATTCAAACAGTTTTTATGGTTCGCTACATATCACATCATATCTTGAGCTACATAAAGATAAACTTGAGTGGTGTATATTATATAACACTGTGGAACCATCCTCAGTCTCAGTCTGGAGCTGCTATGAATGCAGTTCTGATTTGTGAGTGGTTCCAAGAGCTCACATTGGTAACTGATGGGAGGCAATAACTGTGAGTTATGTGAGAATCTATCACAGCATTCCTGTCCACAGGACAGTGACTGCTGAGGGATTTAAGCTGTCTCTCCTCTTGCCGAAATGTCTGTGGTTTATATTCTGCTCAGCTCTGCTCCTTTGTAGCAGCATAATCCACAAAACTTCATAGCATTTAGACACAGCTGCCTTCAATTTGGAGATCATTTGAAAGAGATATACAGGTTCCGTCGTGCTTTTTGTAAAACTGAAAGTTTGTGGCTTGTAGCAGTATTATGGTAGTGCTGCGTAGCAAATCCTGAGTGACAAAACTTTGTATTTCTGATACTGTGTGTGTGTGTGTGTGTGTGTGTGTGTGTGTATGTTAAGAGCCCGAGACTAAGAATTTTGTTTCACCCATTGTTGTAGGCTCAGAATTCAGTTCCTTGTTGCATTTGACACCTGCTTAGTGAACATTTGAAGTTAATGGATGAAGCACTTTCCTGATGAGACCCTCAGGAAATGTTCTCCTCTTCCATTTATGTATGTATGTATGTATGTATGGTCTCTATTTCTTTATTTTTATTTTAAACCATGAATGTTCTACACTTCAGGCCCATTTGGAACATTGATTTTAAAAGACAGTCACTCTAAAAATCTATTCTGTAGCTCATTCATTGCCAAAGATTTAGCCAAAGGCGGCTCCCCCCATCCACAAGAGCCTGCTTATATACATCTAACAGCATATATTATATTTTTCCGTATTTGTCCTTTTTAGACCTTGGGTTAAGGCTTTTGTTCTTAATGCCTTGGAGAGGAAGAGGAGTGGATCAGTGAGTGGTTTGCCTACTCTGGGAAGCCCAGGCAAGGGCATGGATAAAGAATTGTAATGGAAGGTGCTAAGTTGTTCTACTGAGAGGATTCAAAGTAAATGAGCAGGCAGAAAACAAACCAAACCAAAACCCAACAATCTGAGGATTTTTTTTTTTTAATGTCGAGTTCCTCACTGGCAGGTGAGTCATTTATTTGGGCAATCCCTGTGTTCCTGGTAACAGCTTCTGGCACTGCTACACAGTGGGAGACAATGGCACCCAAGTGCCAGGGGCCTGCTGGAAGGTCTGCTGAGGCAGAGGAGGCTTCAGGTTTTAGATGGAGCATGTTTTCCCACAGTGGGCCCAGCATGGAGGAACTAGAGAGGTGGCCTTTCAGGACCTCACTCAGGCTTTTGGATTATCTTCGCATCAAGCAGCAGCAAGAATGGTGGGAGTAGAGAAATCGAGGAGCCAGACAGGAAGATACTGTGTCCACAAATGGCTTCAGAGTCAGTCAGGGCTCTTAGGCAAACAAACAAACAAACAAACAAAAACAAACAAACAAACAAAACAAACAAACAGAAAAACAAAACGAAGCTATCTTTGCTTATGAACCATTTTGGCAAAGAAACAACAGCATCTGCATTGCAAGTTCTGAGACATATTAATCAGCAGTTACAAGCATCTGCTATTTAATAAGTGCTGTTGCAGGCACTTAAGAAATAATTGTTGAATTTTTTTTTTAACTAGTATGAAGCTAAAGAGCAAGCAAGCAACCCAAGTGAGTTGTTCAGAAGTAGAAATGAAATATCGATTAACCTCTAACCACAATTAAACAAATGCATCTCTGAGTATCACTTGCTGATGGCATCCTGAAAAATGCTTACTTATTAAATAGAAGAGGAAATGAAGAGGCTTATGCAGCTTTGTGTCTACTGGGAGCCTGTACAGTGGCCTCACTTAGTGCCTCGTCTGAGAAATACATGGACTTACCTGCACAACCCAGTGCAGCTGGGCACCAGGAATGAACACTCCCAATAAGCTAAGCTAACAGCAGAAGCCTTCTCCTGTTTAGGCCAGGTGCTGAGAGGGGTGACTAAGCAGATGTTGAGATTGCCTCAGGACACCAAGGACCAGGGAATAGTTAGGGTTGGAGACTTTTTATTTAGACTATTAGAAAAGGGAGAAAAATACTGGAGCTTCAAAGTGTTGCATTCTCCTTCATTTCTTATTGTATGATGGAGAATTAGTAACTGACACTTAAAATTACAATTTTTTTTAAATATGACTGTTCTGTGTATTCTACCTTTTTGCCAAAGAATAGAATACTATTAACCTCTATGGTTGGCTTCCCAGTGTGTGACTGAATATCTGAAAATAACCTTTGGTGAGGAGGGGGACGACCTTGACTTCAGAGAAGAGTGTCTTCTACGACAATACTCAAAATCAGAACGCATAGCACCTGTGTGTCTGAGCGTCTACAGAGCACTCCCAAACCTACATTTTGGGCTTGCCCTTTTCATCTTAAAGCACTCGGAGAAAATTTAGTTAGGACTGAGCTAAACAAAGGTCCCTCTGAACATGTCCAGTGTAAGTCTTACAAATACAAATACATTTGAAACAGGAGTGACCCAGAAAAATAAAACAAGGGAAGGAAGCTATTTAGTTTTCAGCAATCTCAAATAGTGCATGTTTCTCAAGACAAAGGACAGAGGTTCTCGGAAAGAGACTCTACATGCTTACACTCATCTTCAGCTCCATTTTCTGATGATGCTATTTCAGGGCCCTGTACTTAAGGATGGATCACCTAAAGCTGCCTAGAGCTGCCCACGGGAGGCTGATGCTGTCCACTGCCCTTGACGTTTGTTTCCTAAACTAAATTCTCTCATTCTGAGTTCAGTTTCTATCGTCTTTTCCAACTGTCTTTCCCATCTAGTTCAGTGCTGTAAGGTCTGTTCACTCTGAGCATGAGACCATCAGAGACAAGGTAAAACAGACCGGGAGGGTGTGACAGGGAGTAGGAAAACTCTCTGTGTTCCCATTCATAAAGAATTGGAAGAATGAGGTTGTGCTTCTAAAAAGTATGCAATTTAGTTCAGTGAGTCATGATGTCCGAAGTGTTAAAATCAAGATAAAATGTCATTTGTTCACCTATTGTACAAAGGAAAAAATAAATGGGGATTTAGTAATGTAACCCCCAATAATATGTATTTAATTTAAAAAAGAACTTGTTTATAGTTGATCTAATCTTGTCTAATTTTTCTTTCAATTCCATAAAGACTTATTAGGAGTGATGCTTGAAGCTGTGAATTGTGCCTTATTATTTTGTTCTAGAAACTTCTATCTGAAGATACAATGTTTCTTACCAGTGCCATGTGCTCTGACTCTAAAATTTGTGTATTCTTTACTTGCAACATCTGAGCTGTGAGGAAATGTGACTGAAATTCCATTCTCATGTTTCCAGGAAGTGAGTTGCATTTCAGAACAGCAGAACTGTGTACAACACTCAAAACACAAGCCATTTAAAAACATACTTTATTAATAGATACATGTAATAAGTGAATGATAAATTCCTAGGGAAAGACGGGAAGTGAAGTACACAGGATAGATAGTGAAGTACACAAACATAGATGTCAGTCATTATTTGTTGTAATAGAAGACTTTTAATTTTAATTAATGAACGTATGAGACAAGGTGTCATATAGGTAGGCTGGTCTTGAGTTCTTGATCCTTCAGCCTCTGCTTTCCCAAAGCAGGGATTACAGGCATGATCTATATACATGCCTGGCTTGGTGTGAAATGTGCATTGAGTAAGCTAGAGATACCGCACCAAAGAGAGACTCATCTTATGCCTCCTTGCCTTCTGCAGCAAGTGTTGGGCCATGAAGGGTATCTCTCTTCTCGTAGCTCCACATCAGACAGGAACACAGAAACCTTTTATGTTATTTTCAGAACTTCTACATGGTTCCCTCCCTGTAATGAGCAGGGGCCTGTCCCAAATGGAAAAGGAGGTTTGGAGAGGGCCTGAAGTTGGACTGTTTCACCCCTAATTGAACCAATACATTTAGTTCATGCATGGAAGATGAACTACTAAATAGACTCATGGACTTAAACCCATTTTCCAGCAGCCTTATGAATCAAAGTCATGTTGAACAAATTTTCTCCCAAGGGGTTTCAGATTAAAAGTAACAATCTTGAACCTTCCACAGGCAGTATAGGCAAGGGATATTCAAAGAGAGTATTCTTTTGAGTTTCCCTTTAAGCAGACCTTTGGTTTTTCCTACTTTCTTGTTGGGTCCTTGAACCTCATTGTTCACTCTTCTTCCCCTGCATCTGCACACATGCCCCATGACAGCTAGTCACCTACACACTTCCTTTCCCAGCCTCTCTCTTCCCTCCCTTGATTGACTGCACCATCAAATATTTCTGTTTCCTTCTTCAGTGTTTTGCCCTTTTCTCAATTTTTTCCCTGACTCTTATATATTCTCTGGAACACAGGATCTCATTCTGAACAAAGAGTGATTATTATACTTTTACACGTGTGAATTACCACCTGTTGCTTGCAGATTCTACTGTATTGGGTTGTTCTGCTTTATTTAGATAGTTTCTGTTCTGTAACTTTCGGTAACTGCTTTTGTAACAACAAACAACTGTTTGTTGTTATGAGTTACGCAGTTTTTTGTTTGTTTTGTTTTGTTTTTAACAGAACAAGGCCTACCAGATCTCTGAGGCAGGGGCTTAGTTTTATATAGGCTTCTGTGTCTTAAAATGCCTTATAAATATTATATTGGTCCATTTGTCTACCAGACACAGCTCTAACTCCACCTCCCATCTAGCCTTGTCTGCAGTGTCATTTTAGGGTAGATATTAAAATGTATTTCCAGAGAAATTGCAACAAAAGCAATAAATCTATTTCAGCCAGTCATTTAAAAATTTGGAAATTCTTAGTGTTGGCGTCGGAGCCTACAGCCTCTAAATCCAGTGATGATATCACCCATAGGTGACAAGGACCCGCACATCTGTTGCCATGGCAACCGCCATACATTCCAAGCTTTCACCTGTCCCCCCTTTACTTGTGCACAGTGGTGCATGTGATTACATCACAGTACAAATAAAAGGCAGAGCCCCCTGACCCTCTCTCTCTTTCCTTCTACTTTGCCGACCCCCTTCGTCCTTTTCTCTTTTCCTCTTCTCCCCTCAATAAACCTCTACCTGGAGCTGTGATGGCCTGGTATGATCTGTCCATATACAAGCTGCCATTCTAATACAACATTTGGTGTCAAGAGAATGGCTAGACCCAGGTGTGACTGCTGTAGCAGACACAGTTACTCGCAGCAGCCACTGCCATGTGGACTACAATCCAGCTGCTGCAGCTGCCACTGCAGCCACAGATGCTGCCACATATATTTCTGCTACCACACTTGCAAAGACCAGTGCTACTCGTATGGGACATACAGCCTTCTACCACATGAGCCGCTGCCACCACAGGACACATGGACTTCTACCACATGAGCTGCTGCTGCCGCAGGGAACATAGACCTCTACCACATAGACTTCCACCATGTGGGCTAGCTTTTGCCTCGTGGGTTAAGCCTCATGGGAGGAACCTCATTCGAACGGGTCCACTACCCATACAGCTCCACTTTGCCAGCTATCAGACAGCTAGAACTCTTGCACAAGCATTGGTGGATTGGTAAAGTTTTCCCTCCAGTCAGCAGGGAAGGCCCAGTCCCCAAGAAAGGTCTGGCCAACCTTTATGGGCTAAGGGGTTAGCATTCCACAGCCACTGTCCCTACGTTCAGCCTCCTAGCCGACCTACAAGATAGGATTAGACTCTTGGGTGAATTCCCTCTCAAGAGTGGTTCTCATAGCCACTTGGGCTCCTGCAGCTGTTCAGAAAAGCCTAGGCCTAGGTGGAGAGGCTTTCTGGTGAGTGTGGGACTCATTGTAGCGCCTAGATTGTTCACGTGATGACCTGAACATCTAGCCTGGCTGTACATTTGTAATTGGCTATTGAACTTCTTCTCGGGATGCTGGTGCCAAGAGTTCAATAGCATCCAGTCATCCAATAGGTGCCTCGTCTTTGGCTGTGCCTCCAGGCTCCCCACTGGGATGTCTCTTGGAAAATCTCAAATCTCTGAAGTTAACTCCTGACTTGAGGGCATCAAGGCTGGTACTCCTTTGCAATAAGGTCTGGATTCAGTACTCAGTAGACAACAGCTCTAAGTGGCCACTTAACGGCATATTACATCCAATTATTTTATGGGATCTTCATACATCCTGCCAGCAGTCTGGTAAATGGAAAGAGGTCCCCTGTGCCGAAGCGTTTACCTATCTTAACTCCAACCTTTCTCCATGTTCTTCTTGTTCCAAAACCCAACTTCTCCTAGCCATGAAACCTCCACCAGATGACGCTACAACCCTCCATCCAGCCAACGAACTGCCTCCTTTCTGGGGTAGACCTGTTTCTATGCCTTTAAAAATCCAAACTGCCACCTCAGTTTCTTCTTCTAACCTGACTTCCCCAGAGCCTCCTTGCTCGACCTCTCCAGACCACTCCCCTCCTCCTGTGCCAGCTGCAGGTCGCTCCAATCATCCTACGTTGGCATCTACCTTCACCCCTCCTATCACCCA
Source organism: Mastomys coucha (assembly GCF_008632895.1). Lineage (NCBI taxonomy): Eukaryota > Metazoa > Chordata > Mammalia > Rodentia > Muridae > Mastomys > Mastomys coucha. The sequence goes on from NW_022196905.1 coordinate 2,846,623, forward strand.
CTCTAAGGCCACAGCCAAACCCCTAAGTCTCTCTCTCCCTCGAACACCTGACCCAGCATTGGTCCTTCATTAAAGGGAAGTTGCTAGGGTAGATGGCCTAGTCAGAAAACATGTTCCTTTCTTGCTGAGTTTATACATGAAGGGGCCAGAAAAACTGGCTATGGTATAGTGTCAGACACAGAGGTGGTTGAGCCACAGGTCTTTCCTGCTCATACCACCAATCAACAGGCTGAAATAATAGCCCTCACCTGTGCCTTTCACCTGGTACAGGGACAATCCCTAAACATCTACACAGACTCCAAATAAGCTTTCCAAATCCTCCTATCCCATGTTGCTATATGGAAGGAGCACTGGCTACTTATGACAAAAGGAGTATCAGTAACTAATGCAAACCAAATTATGGCCATGCTGAAGGCCTCCCATCTCCCCATACCTATTGGGATTGCCCACTACAGATCCCAGCAAATGGATGACTCTATTGTCTCTGGGGGAAACACCTGAGCTGTCAAGGCAGCTAGAGCTGTGGCCCTTAGGGGCCTAGACTAGTCTCACCCTCCCCAAGACATTCTTACACTGCAACCTGCATCCCAATCTTCACTCCCTGACACTCAAACTCTGTCTTATTTTCACCAACTCTTTCATCCTAAAAGCCAAGTATTGTCTTATTTTGTTAAGACCCACCTACAGCCTACTTCTGAGCACTTAAGTTCCTTAGAATCTATCACTGCTTCTTGCAAAAATTTGTCAGATGTCAGACTCCAACTCAAGGTATCATAGTATCAGGCTAGAGGTTCACTTCCTGGAACCAACTGATAACTTGACTTTACTCCCATGCCCACTGTCAAATGTGCCAAGTACCTCCTGGTCTTGGTGGACACCTTCTCAGGGTGGATGGGAGCATTTCCCACAACTAACAAAAGGGCTCAGACAGTTACTTATCTCTTCCTTCATGAGATCATCCCCTGATTTGGTATGCCAGCCTCTCTTCAGTCATATAATGGTCCTGAATTCACTTCCCAAATTTCTTAGACTCTATCTAAAGCCCTAGACATCCCTGAGCATTTTCATATTCTCTACCATACCCAGTCTTCAGATAAGGTAGAAAGAACTAACCGCTCTTTAAAATCCACTCTTGTTAAGCTGTCACAAGAACTTCACCTTGATTGGGTAAAACTCCTACCTCTGTTCTTTTTTCAGGCTATGAGCTCTCCCCATGTGACCTCTCCTCATCTCACCTTTTGAACTCATGTATGGACATCTGATCGTAACTCCTGATCTTTCATCTAAATGCTCTCCCCTCCCTGATCATCTACTCACCCCATTACTTTGCCACCTCTGCTCTCTCCTATGGAACTTGCTGGCCACCATCTACCCTGACCACGCACTGTCCCCTGTCCACTGCTTGTTAACATTGGAGGCCAAGTTCTTCTATTCCCTCCAGACCATTGGCCCTCACCCCTCTCTCCTAAATGATGGGGCCCTTTCAAGGTAATTCTCGTGACTTCTACAGCTGCTAAACTCAAGGGACTCTCATTGGGTCCGTCTGTCTCATCTCAAACCTTTCACCTCTTCACCTAAAAATGACTCTGCTTCCTACACATCGACCCTAACAGGACCATGCTCTCTAAAGCTTCAGAAGACATAGAGACCATCCATCTTGTCTCCAATCCCAGAAAATGAGACTTCACACCAGCAGCTGTACCCAGGACACTGGATTAGACATGGGCTTCTCATCCTCTCCCTGCTGGTCATTTCCATTCCAGGTAGCCCTTATATCTGGAGATCTGAGGTTCAAGAAACCCCTACTGATGATAACAAAGTCTTCCCAAATTGGGTCAGGAAACTGCTTCATAGCTAGGTGCCAGGAACTGATCCAAATTGCTGTCATCCCTGTATCTGTTCTCCCATCTAAATATTATGATCTCTTTGCTTGCTTTCTCTTTGAGTAGACAAAAGATGATTGTAGAGAGTGGCCAGATGAATACGGGGCCTGCCCGTATTGGACTTGTGAGATATATATATGCTAGGATCACGGACCAATCACTTCTATCAACAATGAAAGACACTCTTTTTCTACATACAAGATCCATGGAATCCCAGTACCCATTACAAGATTACCAGTTGCTGTCCACAGAAGAGCCTAATGCTAACATTTACCAAGTGGACCCTGATGGTGAAAATCAGCTACACCCCAAAACTGATGACAACCCTAGTCAGCAGGAAGCAATTTAAAAGATCTGACTCCCTTATTCCCCTTTCAACATTAGCTTCCCCTTCACCCCCCCTTTTGATAAGAAAAAAGGAGGTATGTTGTCATCAGAGCCTACAGCCTCTGAATCCAGTGATGATGTCACCCATAGGAGACAAGGACCAGTATGTCTGTTGCCATGACAACTGCCATACATTCTAAGCTTTCGCCTGTCCCCCCTTTACTTGTGCACAGTGGTGCCTGTGATTACATCATGGCCCAAATAAAAGGCAGAGCCCCCTGACCTTTTCTCTTTCCTTCTTCTTCGTCACCCCTTCATCTTTTTCTCTTTTTCCCTTCCCCCCAGTAAACCTCTCCCCAGAGCTGTGATGGTCTGGTGTGATCTGTCTGTATATGAGATGCCTTTCTATTACAACACTCAGTACTTAGTACTGTTAGTTGCTAGCCAAGGTGGATAGAGAGCCTAGTCTTAGAGAATCAGGAACCAGTCAGGTCATTGATTAAATAAATTCCTTAACCTTCTTAATCTTCAGTTCTGCCATCTAAAATATTAGGTTAGTGGTTCTGTTAAATGAAATAATGATAAAAAGACACTTAGCAGAGCATGTATAGCCATAAAACACGTGACACTACTAGTAATAATTCTGGTTAACACTACCGGAGATCATGCTAAAGAAGGCAAAGGAAGAAATCAGCCATTGTAGTTCCATACACTGCAGTTTGCTCAGGGGCCAAGAATATATAACACATCAATATTATACATTACTGAATTCGTATTATAAGTAACAGCATGGTATCTACTAGTTGACCCCACAATACTGCAAGGAGACCAATTATAAGACTCTGGTGAGCTTTAACTTACCAGAGACCCCTGAGTGAATAACGTGGAGACAGAATCGATGCAAAAGCAAGAGGAATTTTATTTCATCCAGAATACTGGGGTGGCCTTGCACATGGGGAGAGCATGACCTCACAAAGCCCATCCAGCGAGCCTTTATACAGTTCTCAGGGCTGCCTGCTACTAGGTACAATGTGATTGGCAGAACAGTGTGACTTTTTAAATTGACTGGTCTTTAGGGAATGAGGTGGCAGGGACTTCCCTTGTCTGTACCCACCCATAGGTCGGTTACCCGCACCCCACCCTGCCCCCGTGTTCTGAGGGATGTTAATTAGCCTCTCCCTTCTAGAGGGGCAAGTGTTCCATGACCTTTTCAAAGTTCTTGAGCTGACCTCTTCACAATAACTATGTGAAAAGGCAAGGGAATGATGTTCTCGGAAGGTAGTTCATGGAAAAATCACACCTGCCTCATACACTAGTTTTCCTTATCTATACAGAACTCTAGCTGTACAGAGAATTGTGGGGAGTTCTGAAACATTTGGATCAAATCATGTAAATGAAGGAGGAGGTACAGATCGGGTCAGGGGTCAGAGGCTTTACCACTTATTAGGAGATTAGAAAATTTGGAGGGTTTTTTTATTTACTTCTTTTAAAATATTTTAAGTATCATTGTTTATCTGCCTGTGGGTGATAAAAACATGGCCCTGTGAATTCCTGGAAGTCAGAAGACAACCTTCAGAATGATTCTCCACTTCCACCGCATGGGTCCTGAGGGTTTAGCCACCAGCATCTGCCTTGCTTTTATTTCTTTCCTCCTGTGCGTTCAGGTGTTGTTTTGCTTGTTTGTTAAATGAGTTTGTGACTGAGTGCAATGAGGTCTGTGCATTTGAATGGCTGCTGTCAGTCACTAGACTGAGGAGACTAGGTACCCTGTGACATTGGTGAAATTCTGGACTGGACTGAACCACTGTGGAACGGGGAACGATGGATCCACTTTTCTGTAACTCTGCATTGTCATGATGGTATGACTCAATGAGACAGGCAAACATTTTACTGAAAGTGCCCTCTGTTACATAGCTGCTTTGTACCATTTTCTTCCCTTCAGAACTTGCTTTGCACTCCAGCAGGCATAGGTATTCTGTTTTTGCAATCCCTGCACTATTTCCTCCAGATTTTCCAGTCAAGAACTGAGAAAAAGAAGAGCTCTGGTCATTAACGTGGGGCAACTGTTCACTTCTCCATCTTGTGCCTTTTCTATCCACTGAAAAAGAGAAGCATTAGAGGGATTTTGGAACAGGGCTACAAGTCAACAGGAAAAGATGCGAAAAATGGAGTAGCTACTCATGAATATATATGATTACATGTAAATCTTTTGTGATTTGATGTTGTTGCTATTACAGTAGTTTATTCTGAGTTGTGCTGGAGGTTGATCCTTTAAAAGCAAGCTGTTCAAAAAGATTTTCAAATAAATCTGGAATGTCTTCTTCATACCAAGAGATAAATAAATTGAAAAGTAAACTCAAGAAAGCAAGGCCCTGTGAGTCCCCTAGGGGACATAAAATCAACTACTAAAGTCAAAGGCATTGGTAAAATTTCAGAAAGTTTAGGTTAAAGGAGGATACAAACAGGTAGATGAATTCAACCCACGACCTTGAGGGGAAAGTCAGCAGCATGCAGGGAAAAAGAGAGCAGGGGAAATGACCCGTATGCAGGAAGCCACCAGAATAAAAGAGAAACCTATGAGGGACACTGAGATTCTGA
>NW_022196905.1:2851499-2877210 GCF_008632895.1 Mastomys coucha
ATTCTGAAAAATGAGAACTTTTGGAATTGTAAACTCAATTAATTAAATAAAAGCCACAATAGAATGGATACCAATGGACTCCACATCCAGAAGAATGTCTCCGAATGTAATTCAGGATGAGCCAAAGCAAACAGTACATCTATTTTGAAACTGTGAGTTGTGATTCAGTGCTCTGTCTCCTAATGCTGTCTGATGGGTCATTCTTGTTTAACTGAGGAGGAAACAGAAAGTCCAGAGCATATGTTGGCTTTGTAGCCCATGTTTTTTGAGGGGAAAGATGTACAAATGCCACCACAGCCTTAAACCCAAATTAACATTCAACACTTCATACCCTAAGGAAGTTGTCCAAACAGAGACATTGCACTTAGGATTTATTTCTTATTCCTTTACCCTATTAGGGAGTCCATACACAATTTTGCTAATGAGTGAACTCCCAGCTGGGTAGAGTCCATTTAGAAAAAAAGAAAGCTGATACATCATTAACACCTTAGCATGAATTAGCTAATGACCCTACAGGAAAACTTCTGACCCTTGTGAGGTGATTTTTTTTTTTTTTTTTTGCCAAAGGCCTCCCTCCCCCAAGTCCCAGAATTCCCCTTCTGGGTCCTTATGGCTAATGAGCATATGTGGGTAGAGAGCTCAATAAGATTGACTGATTTATTGATCTATGGGAGCAAAGCTAAGCTTAATCTTTCCTTGCAGCTGCTCCATTCCTCACATATGTCTAGAGAAGCTTGTTTGGCTTGGCCCAACATCCCCATATTTCAGCCAGTTCGTAAGAGTTTGCTTTGAAGTTAACCAAACTTCTGAGCAGAAGGATCTTGAGATTTGTCCCCTAGAAAGATGGGGACAAATCTGCAACTAGTGAGGTAGGCATATTTGCATCACACAAAGGGAAATCTTACCCAAGGATTTCCCACTGTCAGAAGTGTGCAAGGGAAAGTGACCTTAGTTTTTTAGAGATAGGATAGTCAACCCAGCACCCTGCCTCTCTAAGTGAGTCTGTCCTCAAGCTGTGAGGCTTCAGAGATGCCCACAGACTGGGGAAGACTTGATATCAAGTTCAGATTTCAGCCCCAGACTATCTTCCTAGTCACACAGAGAATGCAAGCTCCATCTGGGTTGAGGGTCTGCTATGGCTGTTAAGAAAGTGGCATTGATGGTATGGTCATTGCACACCAGCTCCATCTGGGTTGAGGGTCTGCTATGGCTGTTAGGAAAGTGGCACTGATGGTATGGTCATTGCACACCAGGACTGTTTGCCTTTAGGCCTACTGGACATCCTGTGTTTAGTTCTGTGAACTGAAATCCACAAAAAGATGCATCACCCAGGACGCTGAAACCATCTAGACCTGGGGGTCTCATCATCATGTGAGCAGCTGTGGAGATAAGCAGGTGGTTTTCACCACAAAGACTGAGAGAACACTTCAGAGCTAATAGCCACGGTAGGCAAGACTGTTCCACAGGAAAGGCTTTATCTTGTTCTATGTCTCTTCAGATGTTGCCATGATGACTGAAGAGTGGAAGGCAGGGACACAATGGAACTCACACCAAGGAGAAACAGCTGTATTAGGCACATGGTGAGCTGCCCATCATTAGGTACACTCAAGAAGAGGCTGAGGGATTAGCATAGGAGGTAATAAGAACTTAAGCATCTTACAAGAGATGCCCCTGCAACTCAGGGTGGCAGCAGAATCTGCCTGTATGGCTCAGAGCAGGAAAACAGATACCTTTGGATAGGAAGCTGAGCATCAAATCACTAGCTATTCAATTACAGAAAGAAACCACCATAGAGACCCCAAGAATCATCTCTTTACTATTAGGGCTGTGCGATTTTAGAGTTTGGTTTGTAAATATCTTCCATAGCTAATTTTCATTGTCAACTTGACTGAATTTGGAATCACTCAGGAAACATACTTTTGGATATGTCTATGAGGATCTTTTCCAAATAGATTTAAATAAAGGAGGACCCCCTGCCCACCCCCACCCCCCGTGTGTGGGTATCACCATCTCATGGACTGCAAGATAAAGAGAACCAGCATCCATTTCTCTGTGAATCTTGACTGAGGAAATGTATGTAACCAGCTTCCTACTTGTTCTATAACTTTCCTGACATGATCACTTGTGACCCTCAGTGAGACAAACAAATACTTCCTTCCCTAAGTTGCTTCTGTTAAGTGTAAGATAAAAAAGTAATTAACCTAATAGTAAATACAAAGACAGGGACCACAGTGACTAAATGGGAAGAACTCTCTTTACTTAACACCTTCCATCTTTTAAGTTTGCACCTCCCTATACTTTAGTCACATATGGCTACCCAACATTTAGTACCTGCCTAATACATGTTACAATTCTGTGTAAATATACAATACATCACCGTTCAAAGATGTAGTGGAATTAGAATTCCTTATTTATGGTTTATATATTGGTATCGAGACAATAATATTTTGATGGGTTGGTTTATATAAAAGATAAACATCATTAATTCCACTCATTTCTTTTCCTTTATTTAAAACATAAGAGAATTTAATATCACATATGTGGCTCACATATGTATCCATTAGATAGTGCTGTCCATTTATAGCTACACATGGTAGGTGCTACTATTAACTCCATTTTATTCATGAAGACACTTGAGTATTGCGTGTAATTTTAAGATCACTCTTCATCTTTTGCCTGGGTCATGGCCCATGCTCCCAGCTTAGTTCTGAGATCAGCCGCTGATGGCCTCACTCCTGGTTTGCCCTTCTTCCCATTTGCCCTCTTTCTCTGCCCACTTCTGCTCTGCGGAAGAAAAACATTGAAAGCTTTACTATCTTAGAACTTGCAAGATAACACAATTGCTGGGTGCAGAATATCCTGCCCAAAACTTATCTGCTAATTTATATCAGCTAGTCTATTTCAGCCAGCCTCCACCAACCTCCTTCATTTGAAGGCTATTAGGAGAATACCGGCTTCCAGGTAGCTAGGAAAAGGTTATTAAAGCCCACACCCAAAGTGACACACCTATTCCAACAAGGCCACACCTCCTAGTAGTGCCACTTCCTGAGCCAAGCATATATACAATCCATAATACCACCCCATGCCTCAATGTTTACATAGTCCCTTAATTTTAATTAAGCACACATGTTATTTCACCAAGGATCATCTGAGAGTGGCTGCTTTTACTGAGCTGTAACACTTAGGGAAGAGCTCTCTCTCCCAAAGCATTCATCTCTAGACCTAAAACCTGCCTGGATGGCCATGCTTACACTGCTGCTGCCACCTCTTGCACTGGCACTGTTGCTGCCATGGTAGCTGACCTCAAACATGGGATTTCAGATACCTGTCCAGTGCAGGGTGCCCACACCTCCTCACTGCTCTGCTAAGAGCTGTAACACTCTCAGCATTTCCGGTGACTAGAACCCTGTGGAACCTATTTGTCCTGGCTTTGCTTTGCCCTCTGGGTGGACAGTGGGCAGCCCAGGATGATGCTGTATTACTGTAAAGTGCTGACTGGGATTTGAACCTGTAACTCTGCTCAGGTTGCCTCTGACATTATACTGCTGGGATGCCATCATCTCTGGGGTGATTCTGCTTCACTACAAAATGCCGATGAAAGGAAGGAATGTAGAAAGCAGTTACAAAGGAAATGTAGACAACAGCTCATTTACATTATTGCAAGTGCAGATGACTGTGCAAGTGCATGCCATCCGAGAGGAATGGACTGTGGATTAGATATAAAATGTTTGCCCTAAGGTAAAGGAGGATCAAATGAACAACTTTCTGGTAATCTGAGAGTATCAGAGTTAAAGATGCAGTCCTTCCATTGGGCTATGACTTGCCTGAGCTCTGGGCTGGGATTTCAGCTGGGTCAGAACTCATTCCTTTCATCAATAGCGAACACTTCTTGTTAAGCATCCAGTTGGGCCACTGAGTCTGCAGGAAGAGCAGGGAAACTGCTAAATGGCTCATAGCCCTCTTGAGATGCAACAAAACTGACTCCCATAAACAATCACCCAGTATGTGAAAACATTCCAGTGGGGCTCAGAAAGCCATTTTCACTTTCCTTTTCCAGCCAGGGTTTTGAGGGTGGATGTGTTTGGACCGAGTGCCTCCCACTTCTTTATCCATGTAAAGTGCTTTCTCCTGCTTCTCCCTCAGTGCCTTCTTACATTTGATATAGCTACTTCCTTTTTGAGGCCATAAGTGTCTCCAGGCTGGGCCCTTGGGGTCTAATGGAGACATGTTAGGCACTTGGGCAGCTGTGCTTTTGGAGGGCTTCTCTCAGTGGTTGCCTCCTCCTTTGCTGACACTTGTCAAAAACAGAAGGTGGTCAATCAATGAATAACAGAACCTCTGCATTTCTGAGTGAAATGTATTAAACTCCCTCCCACCTCCAAAAGATACTGAGTTGAGAAGATTCATAAGAACCAAGGTAAAAAAAAAAATCAGTTTAGTAGATGATGAAATGACTGATCATTACAGTCATTGAATGATGTTAGTTCAACAGGAAAAATGTACATCTTGTTGTGATTAAGGTAAGTGTCCCTCAAAGACCACAGTGTTATAGGTTTGGTATTCAGGATGCTGCTATTGGAAGGTGGTATAGCATTTAGGAGGTGGAACCCAGCAAGCACTCAGTGATTAGATGGCAGTATGTGAGACCTTGATATCTCCTTTTGTCTGGAGACCTAGGTCTCTCCTCTCTTTTCATTTTCTTCCTCGACAAGGTGAATGGCTTGTTCTGCAACGAACTCCACCATGCATTCCTACTGTTCATTCAACCCATATACTGAAGGCTGAAAACTCATATTTGAGCAGAGTGTCCCAAATTGTGAACCTTTTTATTTTTTATCCTTTATAATTTAAATATCTTAGGTGCTTTGCTATGTTGATGATAGCTAAGACATCTCTCTATTAGGAAGAAGTGCATTATTTTAGGCTTCATTGGGGAGCTTTTAGAATTCTGGAAAAGATCTAAGCAAAGTTAATCATTTAGCAACACTGAAAAAATTGAAACTGATAATTTAGAAGCTCAATGTGAGATGCCCAGACAGCAATTGGAATAGTAAATGGGCTGTACAAAGTTTAGCTGGGGAGGGATGGAATCCTAAAGACAAAACTAGTTAGCATCTCCCCCAGGCCAGCTCTTCCTCAGAGCAGAGTGGGAAGCGAAACCCCCACAGCTCCAGTTCTGCCACACAGTGTTAGCAAGGAAGTCAGAGCAGGTCACAGTATTTCTAATTCAGATTAATGACCCCATTCAGCCCTGTCTCCTTAGCAGGAAATTAGGAAGCAGAGGAAGAAGTGAGGAGCGATTCATAACGCGTGGTTCTGCCTATTGGCAGTTGTACTCGTTAAAAGCAAAGACATTGTTTTAATATTAAATAATTGAGTCTGACTTATTTATAGGATGAAGTGTTCCCCATCACGTTTATAAACCCATATTTTTGAAGGACAGGAGAACTAATCTTTGTTCCTTTTGTGTTTGTCTCAGCTCTAAAGTGCAGTTTGGGTGAAAGATAATGGGTGTTGTGTTTTTCTGGTACTTAGCTATTGACTCTGCATTTCTTCTGCCCATCATCATCTCTGCCCACTAGGGCTTTGGTTCTGGTTCTACATTTTCTACCCTGCACCCTTACTTTTTCAGGAAACTTAAATAACTTGAAGATGAGGTCTTCAATTGTTCAGCTCTAGCCACTAACCCTGCTCAGTCTTGCTTCAAGTCTCTTTGCCTCTGTCTTTCATACACAAAATTCTATTTGATGCACATGGACATCAAAATAAATTCACTGTTGTATACATGTAAATGTCATTCTTTCCCCAAATTCACCTTTGTGACAAACATAACAACTCGGTCCACTCTCACCAAAGGAGCTGGCCTTTCTCAACAGTTTCCACATTTGTTATAAACTTGTTTGAGTGCATAACATGTTCTATGAGTAAAATAGACACAAAATCCAATCTCTGGGCATGTCCAACAAACCTCACCCTGAAAGCTGCATTCTGTGCTGCATCATCTAGATGCATCTCTGCCCGTACTGTAACATGCATTAAGAGATGCTGTTAAGCTTTGGGAACCAATACATTACAAGTCATTCTCAAACCTAGATGTGCTCAGGGAAACCCAGGGGACCTGACTAAGCTGCAGATTGCTACACTCTCAATTTCTTCTCCCAGTACTGCTGCTTGCTGTCTCTCTAGCAACCAGTCTCCTTGCTCTTTCTTGCTTTTGTGTGTTTGTGTGTGTGTGTGTGTGTGTGTGTGTGTGTAACATTACCACACTGGCTTGTTCCTTTGCTCTCGTTAGACCTCTGCTCCCATAGATATTATCTCCTCAGAGAATAAATGAATTAGCTAAAACTCTCTTCACTTCACCTTACCCGCTGTCACCGGATCACTCTTGCATTACACATTTATGGTTTTCGGTCTGCTGATCCTTCTATGCAGCAGTCTCTGTGAGGACCCACATACTTTATCTGCAAAGCTAGGAAGATGCAGCATATCCACCAAACACTCAAGGAATGTCTGTTGAATCTGAGGATAAAGGATGGATGAGAAGAGATGTTATAATCATAGACATGTTTATTCTAAAATGGTAGTCCTTAAAATATGGACCCCAGGCCAGCATTTCTGATATCACTTGAGGACTTGTGTCTTCAGCTTCCTGTGAGAAGAGCTGAGTCAGAAGCTGCACAGCAGCATTGTATATTCTTGACCATCCCCTCCCCAGCCAGTTCTGATCCCTTCTAAGGCTTAGGAAGTATGGATGTATGTTATCTCTTGTTCCTAATTCCATTGTCAAAGACCAAAATGAACAAACAGACAGACAAACAACAAATCACCAAAGCTCACTTCTAGTGTCTCCATCACTATCACCACCACAACAAAAACAGTTGTGGTGCTTACATGAGACATTTACATGGACCGTAGTCTGTTTGAGACTGTTCTGGGCTCTGTAGGTCAGGGACCTGGCTTATCTTGTGGCCCTTGAATATCCAGGAAGAACTGGAATACTTTAGGGGGCAGATTGATTTTTGCAAAATTTCTTTCTTTCTTTTTTTTTAAATGTTTACCTAAAATTGTATTATGAACCTCGATTAGCTTTAACTGTTATAAACAATTAACGTTATTCAAAATGTTTGCACATCCTGTTTTACTACAAAAGAATTCCCAAAAACATATAACAAACCAAGAATTTACTGCCACCTCTAAATTAAATATTATTTGCATATTTGCATAAACATCTTTTGGGGCAAATCTTATAAATATATTTCCATTTTCTCTCTCTCTCTCTCTCTCTCTCTCTTTTTTTTTGCTTGGGCCTCTCTGAGCTTTGGCTAATATTCTTTTTTTTTTTAAACTTTTATTGCATGATTTCAACTAATCTGAATTTGTTAACATTTAAGAACATATTTTAAGTAAATAGAATTAAATCATATTCTTGTTTCCCTTTTGTACCCCCACTCCTCCCAGAGACCCTCTTCAATACTTACAATATCTTTTTTTGTCATATTCTTTGAAGTTTATAAAACATTATAACAATAAAAATGAGTATTATAAAAGTTGTTTGATATAAAACAACAATCAATTTAACAGTCTTATGTAGATGCTCATCTATAGCAATAGGAAAATACATGTTTCTCAATATAAATTTTAAATAACTCCAAACATATTAACTACATACTTCAAAATAATACAACACTACTAGTATTTTCTTAAATGAACATAAATATATAAAGTCTTTTTGTTTGTTTGCAAAATTTCTTGAGCAGCATTTTGTTATTGTTGTTCCAAGTAACATAAAGAGAAAGAAAAGTTATACTCATATGTTTAGAATCAGAATTAGTACAAATATGTAATATATATGTATATATTTTATGTTTATATATCTGTATATATGTCACATTAATACACATATATGCCATATATGTGTATATATATGTCATATATGTATATACATCTGCCATATATAATACCATATATCTCTATCTCTATGACATTGACTCAAGATACTTGAAGGCCAGTCAATTTTTAAAACTTTACTATTTGTGTGTATGTGCTTAGGTGCATGAAGATATGACGTGTGTATGGGCAACAGTGCCAGTGTCTCAATATGATGGTCAGAGGATGGCCCTGTGGAGTTGATTCTCTCTATTCACTGTTAGCAGACTCTGGGGCTCACACTCAGGTTGCTCATATGAAAAGCACCTTTACCTGATGGGCCATTACAGTCATCATCAGTCTGAGGTCAATTAATTTGGACTCTGTCAGGTAGAAAAATATTTAAGGACATGGGCTTGAGAGTCGGGTTTGGGCTGAATGAACTTCTAATTGAGGCAATGATGTGAGCTTCGAAGGGTTTATATGACAGATACACAGGGAGTATTCAAAATGTCTGTTAATATTTGGTGTCTTTGTAGGACTTGTTTATGGTGGTGTGTATGCACATGAGTGTAAACTGTTAATACAGAAAGAATGCAGTGTTCAGTGAAAAGGACAGTGGGTGATTAGGACAGTGGGTCCCTCAAGTAGTTCAGAACAAAAATGTTTCAGTATAACTTAGAAACTGTCAGAATTCTAATTCCTGGACCCTAGCCAGACCTACTCTAAGAAGACAAGTGGAGTTAGCAATAGATTAAACAGGTTTCCCTGGGGATTGTAATTAAATGCTCCAGTTTAAAGTCCTTGCTTCACACATACACACACACACACACACACACACACACACACACACACACACACAAATGGTTTTCACAGGCCTTCCATTCTTTGTCTGTGGTATGTTTATTTTGGTATTGGGGTAATGATGTATCAATACATGAAAGGGAATTTTGTAGAGAATTTCTTCTGAGGGACAAGTCAAGAGGGTTCAAGTCACTCGCATTTGGGAAACAAACCCAATTCCTGGTTTCTGTATAAATCCATTCAGTTAGAGGCACATTCTGACAGGTCTTTGACAAATGAGGCCTCTGTAGCAAAGCTCTGGCCTGCAACTGCTTCCCTGGCTTGCAGCAATTAAACAGCTAAGGGGAGCAGGACCTGAAGCTCTGTTAACCCTTTGTCAGCTGCAGCTCAGCTGCCATTTGTCTTAGTGGAAAAAATTTATTTTTAATCTCTTTTCCTCCCACTGCACTACAAAGGAGAATTACCTCCTGAAACATTACCCTATCCAGCTCCTGTGTCTGTGTGATTAAAACAGCCAGGTCAGAGGTCAACAGAGGTGAAAGGTCATTACAAACTAAATGTAGCTGCTGAATCTCCTTGTGCTTCTCCTTGGTGTCACAAAGACAAATGGCATCAAATAATTCCCACAATGCAGCAGCAGCTTTGGGCCTTCCCTTCCTTTTTTCTCAAACATTTCTTAATAAACTACAGCTCCATCTGCAGTACGCTTGATGCCATTAAGACCGAATGAGAGCTGAGTCTCTAAAGTCAGCTTCTAGACTGCTTGTCTCCTGAGTTCGGACATTTGTTGTCTGTTCATACAGTCTAAGTCTCCATTGTATTTATGAAACTACTGAACAAATCCAGGGTAAAGCCAAGGACACTCTTCAGTTATAGGCAGAACTGGTGTGGGGCAAATACGTCCTGATTCCTAACAACTGTGCCTGGTGTTCTTCCCTTATCTTCCATGTACATTCATTTTTACATACATTCATTTCACGTACATTCTCCCACTATCTACTCAGAAACTTAAACATTCTTAAATATGAGTTTAAGAAAAAAACAGTTGGAACCTTAATCTTATTAAGCCACATCTGTCAGTAACTTTTTTTGAGACAAGTTTTTTTTGTGTTTGTTTTGTTTTGGTTTGGTTTGGTTTTTTGACAAGTTTTTATTAGCCCTGGCTGACCTAATACTAGCTCTGTAGCCCAGATTGACCTCAAATGCCTTGCAATCTTTCTACTTCCAGTAAAATGATAGTTTAATCAAGTTTGGATTCCTGCTTTATTGGTGTAGGTGACAGACAGAAGGATTCAATTCTTGCTTTTAAGCCATAATATGTATCTAAGCAGGAACTTGACTCCACTGCCATCAAACAGCAAGTCTCCATGATACACTGTATCTTCCTTCTTCTTCCCATTGGTGAAGGAGAGCAGACAGGGAGAGTTTACAGAATTGTCTGAAAGCATTCTGAAGCCATCTGTATACTGAGCTCAGCTTAGCCACAGAGTAAGCACTCTCTGTTATACAGAGGACCTACTTTCTCCCAGATATACATATATAATACACATTATGTATAATATATTATATATCATACTGTTAAGATAAATAAGTCATATATTTATTGTGAAATTAACAGCAGTATTTTAAGTTTTTGTTTTTCAATTATTACCAAGTTGTGAAACAGATCTGAGAGTTGTGAGAATCAAAGTGGACTTGCAAATGTTCATTTTTACAGCATGCCAATATCACAAAATGCAAGGAGACCACCATAGTCTAATAGTCTTCACAAGGACTTCTTCCAAGAAACTGTCTGCTCAAGCTTGGACCAATGCTATTTATTCCTAAATATTAGCAATATTTGAATATATTCTGCCCAGATCCATCCCTGACTCTCTGTATTAGAATTTTTAAGGCAGAGATCTGGAAATGTGCTTTTTAAACAAATCCCATAGCAGCTTTCTTATGCATTGACATTGGAAAAATTAGAAATATCAACAAATAGAAAATAGAAGATCAACACATTTTAAGGTTTCACCCTAATGAAATATTATTTCCTTTTGAAATCTACATGCCCTGTCCATGATAACAGAAACTTGTTGGATTAGAGACAACTTTAAAGAACTGTAGTCTATTTGGAACTCTAAAGCCAAAGAGAAATGACTTTGGATCATCTTCAGATGTGGCTTAGTCACAAAGAAGTTTGCTATGTGACTTTACCTATGGGCATATTAAATGACAATGGACAGAGAAGCTAAACCCCAGATCGGAAATCACCAGTCACCCAATTTGTGTGTATTTAAACATAATCTTTGATGAAGTTAGAAGATCTTTACCACCATCTGTGTTGCTATAGCAAAATTTAAGGGCTGCAAACATCTGTTCCGTGTGTTGTTCCTAGCTATAGTGGCAGCTAGATACTCCTAATCAATTCCAATAATCCTCCCCTTGACTGAGAGTAATTACACCTCAGAATCCTGTACTCCCAACAGCTGCTGCCAGATGGAATGACTGGAAAATGCAGTCTGTTGTCTAGGATTTGGGTGGTAAAGAGCTCAAGTTTTGCAATTAGATGGCTTCACAGGTTCAAATCCCAGTTTTGACAGGAATGTTGTAGAACACAAAGTGATATATATGTAAAATGGTTGGGGACTCTTACAGGCCCATTTTTTCTGATAGTAGTCTGGCATTGTAGGAATGTTGTAAGGGTGAAAGAATGCTTGTGAGTAGTTTAATTTTCTAACACATAGGGAATAATAAAAAAAAGAAAGGAAAAAAAAGGTGTGTATAAGCCACATCTGTAGGTGATCCAAATTGCTTTTAATATAGCATGGCAGTATGTACTAATGAGCACAGGACTCATTTTGTGCTGGAGAGAAAATGACCAGTATTGAGGGACCACATGAATTGGATGAAGCAAATGTGGGGATGTGACAGCAGAGCACACTCTTGTTGCAGTCATTTTTGGGATTATGATTTTCTAGCTCTTATCCACAAATGTCTTAATATATAAAAGAAACTACTCTAAACACTTTGATGGTTAATCTATTAACTTTATGAGAATGCTAGGAGGTAGAAATTCTTATCCTCAAATTATAGGTGAGCCTTGCAAGCTCTGAAGACATCAGGAAAGGATGGAATTGTGGTGCCACTCTCTAAAATGATGTCTGATCCTGCTGATGGCAACAGCATGCTGAAGATGTAAATTCTGAGCATTTGGACTGAAGCCCTTGCAGGGAATCCTGCAGTTAGGACTCAGGTGACTGCATTTTAACTTCCAAGTGATTCATTTAACTTCAGGGCCAGAAAGCAGAAGGCAAGGGAGATTGGTAGGACAGGAGGATGTTTAAGGACCTGTGACCAAGCAGAGAGGCCACGCAAGACTCTTCCTACCACAGAAGTAGGAATGCTTTTCCGGAAAGCTACAGGGTCCTTTCTGTGTGATTCCTTTCCATGTTTTCTTCTAGTACATCTTGAATTCTGCATGTGTTTTTTTTTTCTCTCAGTGAAGGAACATTGGTTGTGTGCATTTTGTTCACCTTGAGTTATATATTTCACTAGAATAAATGAGAACTCCCTTCTTACCTGCAATCTCTACCAATTGCTGCAAACTGCTTTCAAACTCCTGCCCTTCTTAACTTATATTGCCAAAATCGGTAAAAATGCCTATACTTGTTTTCTTGCAGGGTCCTTGTCTTTTCCTAACCCTTCGAGTCAATTCAATAACTTCTGGCCGTTTAGGAAGCATTTGGATTTTGAATTTAGAAGACTGTAGTGTATAGTAAAGGCACACTAAGTGTTCAGAGCTAAGAACTGCTTAATCATCACTCGCTGAAGCTTTGCATTTGTCTCATGAGGCAGACCCTATATCTCTTATATCCAGGGCAAAGGCTTCCCCTGAGAAAGCAATCTAATTGGCCCAGTGTGTTAATGACAGGGCACGATACAGTCTAGGTCTCTCTTACTTCCCAGTTTATTCTATTTGTCTCATGCCATGGGTAATAGGGGAGGGAATAGGAAAGCAAATTTCAGGGCAAACGGTGTCACCAAGGTAGAGAAGCCAGGTCAGCTTCCCAGGGAATGGGATTGGAAGGAAATGGACAGCTAGCTTTAGAGCTTGTCTTCGATGATTTCACCACGGTTTGTCCTCTGGTTTGCCAGGAATGAAGGAAGCTCTAAAGTTGCTTCTAAGCTGGACTCCACCTGATCATAGTTTAACTTTCAAAGGGACAAAGAAACTCCACTTCTAAGATTCTGAGCCATCACAAGTGCTGGGGGAGGAGTCTTTAGCTCCTAGCAACCAGAAAGAACAATCTCCTGCTGATGGGAGGTCTCAGGGTCTCTGTGTAGTGTTCTGGGGACTGTCCACCTCGTGAGCTTTGTCATGTACCTTTGCAGACGAGGAGGAAACCATCCCCAAAGACAGCAAGACAGCTGGAATAGTCCACGTGACCTAAGCTGTACCTTATATTTTATAGGAAGTATAAACAAAAAAGCAACTCAGCAATGATAAGTCAATGGTGCCTATGGCCTTCCTTCCCTTTAATAGATTTGTTCTGTTTCTGAAAACGTAGAAATACACCAGTACTCAGCCAGAGCATGTTACAAAAAGTAAGACAAATACCAGCCATGCACTGACCTGTGTCTTGGAATTCTGCCGGACTTTCCCTGTTCTTGCCCATTAGTATTTCCAGGACCATCGCTCTTCATCTCTACCTCCTTTGCTATAACACCTTTGAAGGAACCCTTGTTTTGTGATGAGTAAAATAGCTACATTCATTTCAGACTTTCTTTTCCTGATAATTCCAGGCCTATCTTTAGGCCTTTTTCTTAGTATCCTTTGATCATCCATGTCTGATTTGCCTCTACTGCATGTACCACTAATTTGCTAGAAGTTGTTGTCATTTGCCTCCAAAACAAAGGAAGTAACCTTGTCAGAGGAGGGAAGGCATTGAGTGTCAGGCAGTGGACCTCAGTTTGTGTAAAAATCACCCTGTTTCGGGAAATATTAAAAATGAATCCACCCTGCAAACTCTCTTTCCTGCCAGGCCATGTTGTGTAGTGCTGTACCAGCTGGCCACAACTCTATGTTCCTGTGGGCTCTTGCTATTTTCTCCCAGCTAGCAAGATCACACACCCCCACAATCAGTATCTGGTGCCTAGCACCTGCTAATGCATGACTCTTAAGGCTTAGTTATTTAATCAGGTGTATACAATAATAAGATCACAATTTACAAAAGACTAATACAAAATTTTTGAGCCAAATGACAAAGACAATGTTTAACCTAATTATCCTAACCTTGTAAAAACCTTAGCTACCTGTGGCTGTTATAACCACTTGGGGTCTGAGTCGTCCTCTTCCCAGGCCTCCACGATGATGATTTTCTGCTGCCTTCCTGTTCTCTGCACTTTTCCCTCCTCTACTTCTAGGTCTACCTCTCTATTCCTGTCCAATCACATTCCTATCACTGCTCTAATGTGGTTGGACAGAGAAAATGCAGCAACACTACCCCACCTAGGCTCTGTTAAATAGCATTCTCAGGTCCTTCTGTACCCCAATTCTGATTTCATAGGTTTGACATAGAGCCAGGGGCTCTACATTTTAAGCAGCACAGGAAAACCATATGTCCCCCAGTATGAGATTCCAGTTTAGTGATGGTGTCTGAGTGGCATTGTCAAACACAGCCTTTAGATAGCAGAGGAGATAGAGTATAGAGTCCTAAAAGAGTCTTCACTCTTGGAGAAACTGACAGGATAAAAGGAGGAAGAACAAGAGTCTGTCTCACATTCTTCTTGTTCATTCTGTTCTCAGCACGCCCTGGCGCCTAGAGAAATTTCTTCAAAAGAAGGCTCTCTTACAAAAACTCTTCTCAGTGGTTGGAAATTGGGTGGTTTGTAGGACTTGAAGCAAACCCCATCACTATCCTTGGGGGACGGTCCTGAGGATGAACGATGGATACTATAGGTTCTTTCAGTAGAAGTTTAAAATGGTTTTAGTGCTGAGCATGGTGGTACAAGTCTTTAATCCCAGTATTTATGAAGCATAGGCAAGTAGATCTTTGATTTTGAGACCTGCCTGGTCTATAGTGTGAGTTCCAGGACAGCTACACAGAGAAACCTTGTCTTGAAATACACAACCCAAAGTAAAATAAAATAAAATAAAATATAAAATAAAGTAAAATAAATACAAGTGGTGTTAATTTAACTGCCATGTTATAGAGGAAGAAATTGAGGTTTTGGTTGATGAAATGACTTAGATGTGTCTGGCTAGAGGTGTAGTTCCTCTGCCAGAACTCTGATTTACCTACTCTTGGATACCAGCATTCTCTAGATAGGGTATGTGAAAATTGGCATGCAATATGTGATTCATAGGTATTTCTGAGGAAAAGGGAGTTGACCTCATAAGTTTGAGGCTCACCAAATGAAAGTTGGTCAAGTATGTTTCTTTACTACAGTGCCTTCCAGAGCCCTGAAGACCTTAATATGAACTGTGAATCTCCAATAAGGGAGATGAAGGCAGAGTCTTTCAAAGTTCTGTAGTATGAGATATGCCCTAGACAGCCCAGTTGTAACATATTAGCTTCTCAAATGATGACATATTGTTCTAGAGGTTCTTAGAGGTCTGTATGTACACTATAACTTCACTGAAGCAAGCCCAAGAGAGGTTCTAGTCTTCAAAGAATAAAATCTGTGGAAGGTTTTTAATTTACTTAGGCTTCCCTTGTTCTGAATACTCCACCCAGCCTGCCACAAATGGGATCCAGATGGACCGGGGAAACCTCCAGAAGAAGAGAGTGGAAGGCCATACAGTTCTATACCAGTGATTTGGCAGTGGGGCTCAGAGTTGCTTGGTCTGAAGGACAGTATCGAGTTTATCTGGGAAATACAATCAGCTCTGCAGAACATGTGACCATTGCCATGGTCAAGGGTGAACCAAGAGCAGAGTGACTATTGAAAACCCAGCCACTATCTGCTAACAGAACATATGCATGAACATGGAAGTCCACAGAGCCAAGAGGATCCAGGGCTCAATCTGTGGTATAGTCCTGAGCTTAGGAAACAGGCAGGAGCAGACCAGCTGCTCAACTGTAAACTACGCTAGCAGCCTTGCCTTCATTTTCAAAATGGTAACCGTGAGTTTGATGACTTTGCATATCATTTTTAGAATGCTATTTGCAGGCGATCATTATAGGTAACCAGAGGCAGATGGAGGTGAAAAAGGCAGGAAGTCAGGGTCTCTGCAAAAAATGAAAAGATCAGGTCTGGCCAACAGTAGTCGTATTTCTGACCTACAGCTCTAGGCCTGGTGCCTTAGAGGGCACGAGCTGAACGTATGGAGAAGCATGCCTCTTATGCCTGGAGAAGGTGACTGCAGGACAGTGTGGCTTCGAAGACTTGTCCTGACTCAGAATAAAAGACTTTACAGCCCAGTTCAACCTTTTCATCCACTGTTGGGTTGTATCAGGTTCTCATGTTTTGCTGCATAGTCACATAGTGTAATAAAATCAGGTCTTATTTAATTTTAACCTTTGTTTTTTATCTTATTAAAATTTAAGTACACATTCATGTTCATATAAAGTCCTGAACAATATGCCCACCATGCAGTAAAACCTCTGATTTTATCTATTATTATCATGGTTATTATAGTCTCCCCAAAGAGGAGACTAGTGGTTTTGAATCAATTTTTAAATCACATGCTATTTTAAAATATCTTGGATCATATTAGTAGTGCAACTTTGTGGGATGCTCTTTTTTATTGGTTATTTTATTTATTTACATTTCTAATGTTGTCCCCCTTCCCAGTTCAAATACAGTCAACCATCAGACTGAGTCTGGGGACCCCAGCAGAAGAGTTAGGGGAAGGGCTGAAGGAACTGAAGGGGATGCTCTTTTTAATTAGTGTCCTATATCCTATGTGCTGAGTTTCTAATGGGTATGGAGGAAAGAAGAGCCTGGAAATCAGAAGGGTTTGTAATTTACCCTTGCGTTGATGCACTCAGCCATGGGAATGTGGGAAATCTGCTTAACCTTCCTGAGTCTTGGCTTCTCAAGGAACTGGTGTTGTAATCACTACATTACAACCTTGTGTGATTACTGTTACATGAGGACAATGCATGGGATAGAAGGTTAACAAGATTGGCCAAGACTTGCCACATAATAAATGCTGAGCTAAACCACTGTTGATTCCCATATCGTAGGGACAAAATCTACAGAACTGTTCCTGAGTGTGCAACAAGAAGATTCTGCCACCTTTCTCCACTTACTAGGAAGGATTTTAAAGTTTCTGTGGAATGGTGGATGTCATGCTACAAAGATTAAGTTTGACAAATGATCTTTTTCTCTATGTCGTGGGCCTTACCCAAGCTCCCTCTGAGTTTCTAAATCCTTGAACCTTTGATACTACAGTTCTTCTGACTTCTGAAAGAAAGATGGAAGTGCAAGAGCCAGAGCCATCTTGAACAATCCCACCAATTGGAGACCAAGTATTCAAATTATACCTATGAGCCTATTTTAATTCATTCCCCCATTACATTAGGAGTTAGTTTCAACATGTAACTCTAAGGGCCATATTTAAACACTAATCATACATGTATATGTATGTATATATATGTATATACACACATATATATTTAAATTTTTACTTGTATAATGAGTGATATGAATTCTATATATTTATTTTATAGTTTTTGTTCTTTATCTTTTTAAAACATTTTACTTTTATTTAGTGTGTGTGTCTATGTGTGTGTGTGTGTGTGTGTGTGTGTATGCGTGTGTGTGCATGCTCATGTCCATGTGCCATAGTGTGCATGTGGGACATCAGAGGACAACTGTGAATGTTCGTTTTTCAGACTGAAGTCATTTTTTCAGGCTTGGTGACAAGTTCTCATATCCACTAAATCATCTCACTGACCCATGTTCTATTTTTTATCTTGGAATGTTGATTCAAATAATCTCTTATAGAAAAAATATTTCTAATGTAGAGGTGGTCCTAATGGACTTCTTTTTCTGCAAACTTTTTGTTGTTTCTTACACATTCTTTACAAAAATCCCACTCATGTATCCCTCCCCTTGTACCCACACTCTCCCTCACATCAGAGAAAAAAGTTTCCTCCTGGAAGTCGTAGTGTGCCACCATGTGTCCCACAATATACCTTTTTGTCCACACCTATTTGCTTGCAAATGTTCATTGTAATGACTTGGTCTGGTAGAATCATTTGGCTTCTGCTACTCTATACTGGAACCTCACTGGGATTCCTTTTGGAGTCCTGTTGTTGCCTGGTGTCATGGAGATCCTGTAATTTTGGATCTGTAGGACTGGGCCCTTCATGCACCTCAGCAGTTCATTGATGTTGGGTCTGGGCCTGAGAGGTATCTGAGCATGTCAGTCTTCTGGCTCTCCAGCTCTCATGTCTTCAGGGCCAGCTTACTAGAAACCTCGACCACCAGTGCCAGCTCTATCCTGCTGCCCAGATGAGGGGACAGGGTCTGCTTTCCTGAGTGTTGTAGTTAGTGAAGGACAGGGCCAGCTCTATCAATCTCATGACCCTAGGGGAAGTTCACCTCCGTGCCACAGATGGCAAGGGATGAGGGAGGGAAGAAGGATGTTTTTTTCCAAGAAAAAAAGGCAGGGCTGACTCTCTCATATTCACACCCTCAGAGTTAGCTCACCCACAAGTCTCACATGCTGAACCAGCCATACTATACTGCCCAGGTGAGGTGAAGGGCCTGCTCTCCTGAGTGCTGTAGCAGGTGTGGAGCAGGACCAAATCTCCCACTCTGATGACTTTAGGGCCAGCTTTCCTGCTTGCTATAGGTAGCAGTGGGGGGGAGGGGTGGGGGGAGTCATCTCTTCTTCACTCATGTCACCACAAGGCAGAAAAGTGATGGGGTCAGCTCACCCATGCCCCTGCCACAAGGATCAGCTTTATTGTGCTGTCCAGGTAAAGTGCAGGGCCTCCTCTCTCACAAGTGCTGCAGCTAGTTAGGAGTAGAGACAGCTCTCCTGCTCTCAGGACCTAGGGGCCAGGTCTCCCACCTGTCATAGGATAGTTCTCCCTTGTCCATTCCACCACACTGAAGACAGTGGTAGGACTAGCTATCCTTGGTGCTGGCTTACCCACAACTCCTGTAATATGTTAAGACTACTCTCTGGAGTAC
Organism: Mastomys coucha; assembly: GCF_008632895.1. NCBI lineage: Eukaryota > Metazoa > Chordata > Mammalia > Rodentia > Muridae > Mastomys > Mastomys coucha. The sequence goes on from NW_022196905.1 coordinate 2,870,307, forward strand.
TCCAGCTGGCTAGAAACAGGGTCAGCTCTCTTGCTTTCATGTTCTGAGGGACAGTTCTCCCCTGATTCCCAGGTGAGGGGTGGTGCCAGTTTTGCATTATCTATTAGTCCTCAGTTATCCCTGGGTGGCAGCCCAGACCATGGAAGTCTGCCTCACTTTTGGCAGACTTTGATGCTGCAGGACCACAGACTCAGACCAATAGCAGCACAGGCCAGGACTGCTGTGGGTCTCTGTATCTGCTCCCATCAGCTTCCAGAGGCAACCTCTCTGATAACCAATGGACGAGGCACCTAGCTATGAGTATAGTAGAGCATCTTTAGGAATCATTCTATTGTTTCCATTTATTTATTTACCCAGATATAGATGGGAGCACCAATAAAAGATGATGGGAAACCACCTGTGTATATCATAAAGATCCACTATAAAAATATGTATAACATAAAAATGTGCAAAAATCACAATACTAATTGTTAGGAGCTATGGAACAAATTTAATAAATGTGTCCACAACTTAATGATTACTTGTAAAATATAAATTATACTTTTTTTAAAGATTTATTTATTTATTGTATGTAAGTACACTGTAGCTGTCTTCAGATGCACCAGACAAGGGTGTCAGATCTCATTATGGGTGGTTGTGAGCCATCATGTGGTTGCTGGGATTTGAACTCATGACCTTCCGAAGAGCAGTCGGTGCTCTTCCCTGCTGAGCCATCTCACCAGCCCCATAAATTATACTTTTAAAATGACAACCCAATGTTGTTAAATTCATTTAGTCATTTCATATTTGGGGATAAAATTAGCTGTAGTTAAGGACTTGTGTACAAAACTGATTGTTGCTGTGTTGCTTGTAATTGTGAAACAAAACAACTAATTACAGATGACACCCCTTACCAAAATGAAAATATATTGCTGGCAGGAAATCATTGAATAAATCATGGCAGGTCTGTATCATGAACTATAATGTGGCTATACTGAGGAATGAGCTCATGTTATCCTAGTCTAACAGGAGGTATTTCCACAGTTGGTTGTTCAGTGAGAAAGACAGTATGTCAAGAAGTATGTTCTATAAAATAATTTCATATGCATTAACAACAAAATCTTGTTGTTATTTGTAAACTTAAGCATATGTCTATGTAAATTTGGTTGAGCATAATGGTATAGAATGATAGAGAAGAAGCTGTTACAGTTGTTACTTAGAAGTGGAAAAGGGGCAAGAAACTAAGAAAATATAACAGCATAATTCAATACAAAGTTTAAAATGAAATACTACTATAAATATGTAAAACTGAATATGCACATAGGCAATTGGTGCAAGTGGCTAGTACATACCACTTACAAAATACTTGCTATGCTCCCTTCCAACTACGATGTGAGTAGTTGTCTTGGGTGATTGTTATTTGAATAAGTGTCTTAGTACATATAGTATTATTTTAAATGAGCTCTTTCATATTTGTGTATGGTAAGAAATTGAATCATATAATCTACCTTACAATAGTAGTAGAGAGCCTGGTGCTGAGATCCATCAGATCTGCATTCACACTGTTTTTTCAGGAGTCCCTGGGTTTCATTGACACTACTGTGGGTCCACCAAGTGGGAGAGGGCTGAGTCCCCATGTCTGTGTCCTTTTGCTCTCCATTCCCTTCCATATCCGTTAGCCTACCATTCCAGTAGTTGATACATTATCCCATTTCAACATATTTTACTTTATCAAGGTCTATTTTTAATTGTTGAGTGTGGTGGTGGGGTTTTGTATGCATGAAGATAGGTGTCTGAAGAGGACAGAAGAGAGTTATTGGACCTTGGAGCTAGAGTTATAGGCAGTTGCAGGCCAACTCAGGTGGGTAATAGGAACTGGATTCATGTCCCCTGGAAGAACAATACATGCTCTTAATCATTGAACCATCTTTATAGCACCTTACTTATTGTATTTATTATAATTTTTATACAATTTTGTTTGAAGCAAATTCTTGGCACCTAAAAACCATATTTGAATACTATAGCTTTTGCAAATAATGCCTGGACAGGGACTACCTTATTACAATTACTCTACATATACAGTTAATAATTATCTTTTGAAAGAGTTAAGTATGGTTGCAATAAATATCTATACATGGGAAATATGATGATAATACTTTTGAAAAGCTCCGATTCTTATTCTCTGGTTAGTATTGGAATTTTTCCATTGTAGACATATTTAGGCTGAGCATTTAAATCAGTGTGGGTGGTTATCATAATCATAGCTCTGTTTGCTTAGCTCCTTGACCTATTGGCTTCTGGTGATGCAGTCATTAGTTCCAAATGGCAAGTCTCTCTTAAGTGTTTTAGGCCTTATTGGAATCCATAATCTTTTCCCTATTATTTGACCAAGGGATGTTCTGAAGTATTTTTAACAGTTATTGTTTGTACTTTTCCCTTGTAATTAATAGAGTGCTTATACATTATCTAAGGTATTAGCTACTTTCATTGCTGCATTTTTTATAATAGTAAAAGACAAAAGCTCATAAAATCAGGGGCTAAGAATGTAGCTCAGCTGGTAGATTGTACTACTAGCATGCATGAAGCCCTGAGTCTAATCTCTAGCATTAAATAAACTGAACGTAATGGTACATGCTTGTTGACCTAGCACTTACGAAGCAGAGATAGGATTAGAAGTTTAAGATCATCCTAAGTAACATAGTTCAAGGGCAATCTTTGTGCTCCAGGAATCCCTGTCTCAAAGGTAAAACCCAAGCTACAAAAAGAAAATAGTAGACATAACCTGGATACTTATAGAATGTTCATTTCAAGGATGATTAAATTGGCCAATTGGAGTCCACTCTGAGTTTATCCTTAGAATTAGGAAGGAGGAAGCCCTCCTCATTGAGTTCAGTAGCTTTAAGGATGAGGCAAGCTGGAAGTGACCCTCAGCCACCACAAAGAGCTGAAAAAGGAAGATGGAGTTCTAAACTGTCTGCACTCCTGGATCCATCTATTCATCTATGAATCAGTTTGCTGTTTCAACTTCTTATTACATTATTACTATCATCACCACCACCACCACTACCATCATCATCATCATCATCATCATCATCATCATCATCATCATCATCATCATCACCACCACCATCCTCATTCTCATCAATTGTAGTATGTAATAGTGGACCATTCACTATAGTGGGTTTAGTTTTTTTCAATAAATGCACACATGAAAATGATTCTAACATTTGAGTATGAATCCAAATACAATGATATTTTATATGCCTTAGGGTCTAATAAATTAAAATAGAAAAGGATTAAAGTTGTGGCATATTTGTATTTCTAATCATTAAGTTCATTTGAACTAAACAAGACAAAGGGAAAGCGCACCTTTAGGATATTTATTTCTCACTGAAAACACTTATTTGTGTTGTAGCTACTTCTGTTTTTGAGTGGGAATCTATGCCATGTGCTGCTGGTTAGAGTTCTCACAAAATGAATTGAAAAGTGATGACTTATGCAGTGTCTACCAGGAGAGTGCTTTAAGTGCACATGTGGGCACCAATAATAACTGCTAAAAGTCTTCAGAAGATTCTTTGCTGTGGAAATGAGAAGACAGGATATGGCTTGTTTTACTTGGGTAGAGAGAGATAAAGGAATTTTTTAGATCATTAGGGAAAGAGCTATATAAGAATGAAAACTATAAAAGGCACTCTAGAATCACAGTGGGCTGGATACTGCAGGGAGATTGCTAATGTAGTAAAGTGGTGGACATGGGATCTAGGCTGGGAAGCCGATTCAGCTCCTACATTTTAGTTAATGGACAACCAAGGCAATGCTTGAGCAGAAGAGCATGTTTGCTTGCTTGGCTTTTGCTATTACTGATGAGTTCACTTGCCTGGGGTTGGAGCCAGCTTCTTCAGTTTTCTCAGGGCTGAAGACCAATGGCTCCTCAGGATCCATCCAGTCTTTCAGCACCAGACTGAGACCCCTGTGGTAACCAATCTGGTGGATCAGTCTATTGGCTTTTCAGTGTGAGACAACCATCACTGGACTACTCAGACTTCATCTCCAGTCTAATAAATCCTTTTAAAGTACATATTCATTCTGTCTGTTCTGTTCCTCTAGAGAACACTAATTCAGATTATAAGGGGAGAGGAAGACTAAGTTAGAAATTCTTATACTGAAGAATAGAATATACACCTGAGGGAGCTTGCCTGAGTTTCTAAAAGTGCCGGCACTCTAGCTCTTCAAATCTTTGCTCTCCTTACATTGAGAGGAAAGTTCCCATTTCATCAGGCTTCCACTACACACTGAGACTCACAGGATGCAAAGCCGCTATGGAGCAGGGGCTGCATCAATGTCAGCTACATTTTCTGAATGCCCCGTTCTCTAAGATGACAGCTATGGGTGTGACAGTGTCTCACATCATAACTAGAATGGCACTCATCTAGCACAAGACCTGGGCAGAGCTAAACCAACCTAAAGAATAGGTATCATTTAGCCTGTGCTCCAAAGCTAATGTATAGTATTCTAAAAAGGAAGGTGTGGTCCAGCTTATGCAGATTAGTAGCAATAAACTCATCTGTACTGTGTCTGAAAGCAGTCTGCGTAAAGCTGAACATGCGAGATCTTCCTTTAAGATTCAGTTTCTGGGTTTCGATTGCAGGAATTGACTTATAAGGTTACTTTGTGGCTCCATGCAAGGCTTGAACCTGTTACAGTTTCTGGGTCTGTCATCACTGGCAAATAGTATACTATTTCCTTTGTCTAACAGCATTAACCAGCACCTGCCATCCTAAAGGCCTACGTGGGACTGTATAAACCCTAGATGCATAGGCCTAAGGCTATATTAATTCTTGTGGTTGATTTTCTCTTTATACCCTCACACAGAAAAGACACTTTAGTTAACCTGAGCTAGAACAATGTAACATTTCCTCCATCTTTCTAGGCCTTCTTCCAAGGGCATACAGTTACCACTGTGTTTCATATTGGTGGGTTGTATGTTCATAGATTTTTTTGTTGTTGTTTTGGATCAGGGTCTTTCTATGTAGGCCAGGCCCCAAATTTGGGATCTTCATGCTTCAGTTCACTAGTGAGGGGTTCCGTCGGCTGGGCACTGTGCATACCTGAGAAATGAAGACAGACTTCTGAAGACGTTATCTCAGCTGCTGGATCTGCTTCTTTCATGGAGCAAACTAATGGTCTATGTAAATGTCTTGTCTTTGAATTAAAGAAAGTCATGACCTAATTTCTGCATGGTTCTTATTGATCAATTCATAGCCCTGAGGAGAGCTGTTAGGAAAGAGAATAAAAGGGAGGCCTTTGGTAGAGTAGCAAACAATATTGATGGCAGCTTCAGGTTTGTGGTTACAATTTGGAGATACTAGGCATGTGATAAGAACAGGACACATGAGGAAGTGAGATGAAAAAAATACTACACAGTATGCAAAGAGGGCAATTCCATTCCTTTGGAAACCTCTTTCTGAGTCCTTGTAGAGACTTTGCATGTTCGTGTACACCACTGAAAACCCCTCTGATGGCATGTTGCCAGAAGCCCCATTTAGGAGCCAATACCAAACTACAGGATTGGCTATGGTGCGGGGGGGGGGGGGGGGGGTGGGATCTGCGGAGGTGACCAGTGGGCAGACAAGCATGTTGTCAGTGACACCAGGATAGCACCGAGGACAGGAGAGGGTGGAACTCAGAGGTGATTACAAATGGGAAAATGCAATATTCCTGGATCTATGAGTGACAGATTGTGAAGAAGGCCCAAGTTTGAAGGAAGTCCCTGCATTGTGATCCACACTCATGTTTTAGATTTGGCTAATGTATTGAAGTCTCACTATGCTAAAGTAGTCAGGCAAACGCATAGTCACCGGAACACCACAGTGAGGTTGCAGCCATTTCTAAGATGTACAGCTGACACAGTTTGCCTTCTGACCTATGCACCCTCTGTTTGTTAAAACAGTCACAAAGCCATTCCACTCTCTTCTACTTTTTTTCTTTTATTTCTTGAGGGGACAGGATTATAAACTTAGGTCACATATCAACCCACAATTTCCATTCACTTATGACCATTTCGTGCTCCTTACTGAGAGCAATGGCAGCTGGGTTATGGATTAGAAATGTGTTTCCTCCATGGACAACCATAATGCTCTGAGTCACTGTTTTGGAGAGGGCCAGGCTGGGGAGTACATCATGTGACTAGTGAGCCAGGCCTGGCAGCTGGCTCTTCACTGATGTTATTGTTTATTTCCATGGTTTTAGTGGCAATGTCAGTAAGGGAAAGGTAAATAGGAATGGAATGAATGCTGTCAGTGGAATAAACACAAATGAAAATCTGTGGGCTCAAAGGTTTGGAATACCCAAGATTTAATTCACAGACCATATGAAGCCTAAGAAGAAGGAAGACCAAAATGTGGATGTTTCAGTGCTTTTTTCAAGGGTGAACAAAATACTCATAGGAGGAAATATGGAGACAAAGTGTGGAGCAGAGACTGAAGGAAAGGCCATCCAGAGACTGCCCCTCCTGGAGATCCATCCCATATACAGCTACCAAACCCAGACATTATTGTGGATGCCAGGAAGTGGTTTCTGATGGAAGCCTGATATGGCTGTCTCCTGAGAGGCTCTGCCAGAGCCTGACAAATACAGAGGAGGAAGCTCGCAGCCAACCATTGGACTGAGCTCAGGGATCACTGACAGAGGAGATAGAGAAGCAACTGAAGAAGCTGAGGGGGTTTGTAGCCCCATGTGGGGGGAGTAACAATGTCAACAGGCCAGACACCCCGGAGCTCCTGGGGATTGGACCACCAACCAAAGGGTATACATGGAGGGACCATATGTGGCAGAGGATGGCCTTGTTTGACATCAGTGGGAAGAGCTGCCCTTGGGTCTGAGGGGATTCAATGCCACAGTGTAGGGGAAGGCTAGGGTGGGAAGA
>NW_022196905.1:2877220-2886222 GCF_008632895.1 Mastomys coucha
GAAAAGAAAAGAAAAGAAGAGAAAAGAAAAGAAAATGTGGGCTCACCTGCCCAGGAGCAGTGGGAAAGTGAAAAGACTGGAGCTGGTTCATAGACTGGCTGGTAACCAGAAGGTAATTTCATTATTAGAAACTGACTATTGTCATAATCCTGACTTCTTCCCTGTGAAGCTGGGTATATCAGAGGCCCAAAATATCCTTAGCATAAATCATGGCTCGTCTAGCATTAGACAACCACTGTCTCTAACTCAGTTAGCCATCAGGCACAATGAAACCCAACACTATCACAGATTCATACATCCTCAGTGGATAAAGTATGATGTGGGGAGTGATTTCCTCAACTTATTCTCTGCAGTTCAGAGGTCCTTAGTAGATCTCATGGCTATTAAAAATAACTAGGGCAATGGAAGTTTCTTTTGAGGTGGATTAAGCAGACATGCTTCCTTTTTCAAAAGATTGAATCAATTTTATCCCAGAGGTAGACAAATAAAATTTGGGAGGCAGAGCAAATGAAACAGGCACCAGAAGATATATAGAACATTTAGTCAGAAAGCTACTCTCAGTGCTTGGACAAGTCCTTAGTCTTGAGAAGCATTTTTCTGAACCTTAGACTCTGAAGGTAGAACAGAACTGGACTGCAGGGATTCTCAGTGCTGACTAAGATGCTTCTGGATAAGATGCTGAGCAAAGGTAAGGCTTCATTGTTGCTAGAAAATAAATACGTGGTTGACTTCTACTAGTCTAGGTTAGTAATTTTTCTAAACAGTGATGTCTCCACCATGTCTGTTTTCTGTTGATAAATAAAGGTGTAGTTAATAAAATTACGCCAAATAGAGTTTATTTGTAGTTTCCTGATGCTGTCCCTGACAGGCTCTCATATAAAGAATCAAATAGAATTCTTGTCTGGGAAGCAATTTTAGATAGTATCTATCTGTGCATGTGTGGATGCACGTACAGATGTGTGCGTGTGTGTGCATGTGTGTGTGCATTTGCACATGCACCTCTGTGCTCTCATGCATGTATTTGCACATGCATGCAGAAGCCACAAGTCAATATCTGGTGTCTTTTCAATTGCTTTCTACCTTACTTTTGGAGACAGAGTCTCTTATTAAATGCATGTAGCCTGGCTGACCAGCAGTCTTTAGAGATTTGCTGGTCCCTTGCTCTCCCTAGCTCCAGCCTTGATATCCTGGGATGCTTTGCTTTTGCATGGGTGCTGGGGATTTGAAGTCAAGTCCTAGTACCTGTATGTCAAGCACTTACCAGCTGAGCCACCCCCCAGTGCTATCTACTTACCTTTTTAATTATTTCTTTTAATTTTGATATTATAACATAATTATAATTATTATAATTATAATTACATAATTTCCACCTTCCCTTTCAACCCTCCAAGCTCTACTGTATATCTCTCTATGGTCTCTTTCATATTTATGGTCCTCCTTTTGCATTAATTGTTGTTATAGACATATGTATATACATAATCATTCCTAAATATAACTTTCTCAGTCTATATAAAGTTACTTGAATGTTTGTCTTCAGGGCTGACCAGTTGGTGTTGGGTAACCAATTGGTGTGTTTGTCTCACACTTTAGGCATCCTTAAGATATGAGATTTTTAGTTGCTCCTATTTGTATGTAGCATCTGTCATTGCCTTTTAAAATGATTGGGCCTCCTAGTACCCTCAGAATGACATGCCTTTATTTACATTTGTTAAGCATATTTCTTATTTTTCTTTTATTGAAAATAGATTTTTTTCTCATATATCTTAATTATAGTTTCCCCTCACTCTACCACTCCTAGTTCTTCCCCAGGTCCCCTCCAATCTGAATTTATCTCCTTTCTGTCTTTCCTTAAAAAAACAAAAAGCTTTGCTTCCAGCTGCATATGTATAGCAGAGGATGGCTTAGTTGGTCATCAACGGGAGGAGAGGCCCTCGGCCCTGTGAAGGCTCTATGCCCCAGTGTAGGGAATGCCAGGGCCAGGAAGCAGGAGAGGGTGGGTTAGTGAGCAGGGGGATGGGGTGTGAATAGGGGGTTTTTCAGAGGGGAAACCAGGAAAGGGGAAAACATTTGAAATGTAAATAAAGAAAACATCTAATAAAAAATACAACAAAAAGCTTCTAAGGGATTATAATATGATAATATATATGATAAAACAAAAATTAACACACTTAAATTGGAAAAGCAAACAAAAAAAGGGAAAAGAGGCAAAGCAAATAGAGAAACACTTGTTTGCACACTCAGATATCCCATAAAAGCAATAAACTGGGAGCCATGACATACATGTCAAAAACCTATAGGGTAAAAAGAGAGAATATCAGGGTTAGGGTTAGGGTTAGGGTTATGGTTATGGTTATGTATATGTATATATATATATATACATATATATATATACACATATAGAACGTATATATATGTACATATATACACATATATACATATATACATATATATTAGAAATAATAAGATAAAAAATTTTAAAAGAAAGGACCCTTAAATGACATTATAAGAGAAGGAACCTCCAAATCTCTTTTAAAGTCAGATATTAAAACAGCTGCATCAGCTTGTTCCTTAGGTCATTTGTTTGGAATATCCTTTTCATCCTTTTACCCTTGAGCTGATGTCTAGACTGGAAGTTAAGGTGCATTTCTTGGAAACAGCATGTCTTAGTCAGGGTTTCTAATCCTGCACAAACATCATGACCAAGAAGCAAGTTGGGGAAGAAAGGGTTTATTCAGCTTACACTTCCATGTTGCTATTCATCACCAAAGGAAGTCAGGACTGGAACTCAAGCAGGTCAGAAAGCAGGAGCTGACGCAGAGGCCATGGAGGGATGTTCCTTACTGGCTTGCCTCCCCTGGCTTGCTCAGCCTTCTCTCTTATAGAACCCAAGACTTCCAGCCCAGAGATGGTACCACCCACAAGGGGCCCCACCCCTTGATTACTAATTGAGAAATGCCCCACACTGGGTCTCATGGAGGCACTTCCCCAACTGAAGCTCCCTTCTCTGTGATAACTCCAGCCTGTGTCAAGTTGGCACACAAAACCAGCCAGTACACAGCAGAAGAATGGATCCTGGTTTTGCATCCATTCTGTTAGTCTATGTTATTTATTGGGGAATTGAGACTACTGATATTGAAAGATATCAATGAGCAGTGTTTGTTGATTTCTGTTTTTTGCTTTTGTGGTACCCATTAGGGTGTGTGTGTGTGTGTGTGTGTGTGTGTGTGTGTGTGTGTGTGTCTGTGTCTGTGTTTGTGTGTGTTTCCCCTATTGATTTCCTGGTCTGGGATTATTTATTCCTTGTGTTTCCTTTGATGAGGTTAAACCCTTTAAGATGGAGTTTTCCTTCTAGAGCCCTCTGTAGAGCTGGATTTGCACATAAATATTGCTTAAATTTGGTTTTATCATAGAATCTTATTGCCTTATTTCTCAATTATAGTAATTGCACTACTGATTATAATAATCTGGGCTAGCACCTTTGATCTCTTAAGAGTTTGAAGCACATATGTCCGAGTCCCTCTGACTTTTAGAGCCTCCAGTGAGAAGTCAAGGGAAATTCTAATAAGTCTCCCTTTATATGTTACTTGGTCTTTTTCCCTCACTCTGGCTGTTTATTATATATTATATTCTTTCTTTGTTCACTATATTTAGTGTTTTGAGCATTGTGTGCTGAGGGGACTTTGTTTTCTGGTCCAGTTTATTTGGTGTTCTGAATGTTTTGTGTACCTTGATAGGCATCTTCTTCTTTAGGGAAATTTTCATACATGACTTTGCTGAAAATATTTTTTGTGCCTTTCATCTGTGTTTCTTTTCTCTCTTTTTTTCCCTGTTACCTGTTTTTCTAAAGTCTTTTAGATTTAACATTTTCTTTGAAGAAAGTGCCCATTTCTTCTATTGTGTCTTAGCTGCTTGGGATTTGATTTCTTTTAGCTGCTTATATTCTGTTAGTGAGACTTGCTGCTGGGGATCCTGTTCAAGTTCCTAAAAACTTTTATTTCTACATTTCCCTCAGTTTGTGTTTTCTTTATTGATTTTATTTTCACTTTCAAGTCTTGAAGAGTTTTTTTCATTTCCTCCCACTGTTTGTGTTTTCATAGATTTCTTTAAGAAATTTCTTCTTTAAAGAGCTCCATGACATTCATAATGGCTGGCTTAAGGTCTTTGTGCTTCAGATGTGATTCAATACTCAGGGTCTACTGCTGCTGGGTTAGTGGAGACATATTTTCCTATCTGTTTCTGTGTTTTTACACTGGAGTGTAAGTATCTGGGTTTGTGAAGATTGTAATTTTAGGTACCTATTTCTTGTCTTTCTTTGTTGGGTGAATATTTTGTTTCTTGTTTTTTGTTGCCATGTGTGGTAGCTATGTGTTTTCTGGTAGGGAATATTTCTAGGATCCTGATAGGTGAGGCAACTGGGTATTCTAGGTAAAATGTGTTTCTAGGCATTGGGGATTGACACTCAGCAATGTGTGTAGGCTAAAAGAGTTGGGCTAAGGGATCTATGGGAGAAAGTGAAGCAGGATATTCCACCAGGAACTGCTTAAATCCTAGGAATGGGGGCAGAGAGTAAAGAGAGGGCACAATAGGTAGTCTTGTGTAGAACTGGGCATGAGACTAGGAGGTGGATATTTGGGGGTAAGGGGTGTGGAGGTTTGTAAACATCTGAAGCTGGCCTGCTTACTTTGCTGATAGGCTTGGCTGGTGGGTTCCCAGGGAGCACTGATGGAGTTGGGGGCTGTGCTAACAGGATAAATGGAAAAGAATATTGATGAAGATATGGAGCAGAGAGAGTTAGTTCTCCTTTCTACTTTGTTTACACACTATCTTTCTTATTGTTTCTGCCACAGTGCATACTCCAGGCTGTCTGACTTTCAAGTTTCTGGGTGATCCTGTTTCTACCTCCCATAGGAGTGCTGGCATTACAGATGTGCACTATCACATTCAGTGATTGCATGGGTTCTGGGGGTTGAAGTGAGGCTGTGAAGTTTAGACAGCAAGAACTTTTACCTTTTCAGCTATCTTGGCAGCCTGAGGTCCTTTGTAGAATGCGTAGATTATTGAGGAAGATGATGAAACCAGGAAAGGACTGCCAAAAGTGAGACACCAAGACTGTTTTTCCTTATGTAGGCTAGATATCAATCTTGGATTTGTTTTATAGAAAGTAACTTTCTAAATGCTTATTAAATAGAGCTATGTAACATCATTTGCACCATCTGTAATCACAAAGATTCAACACTCAGAAGGCAGCATCTGGTTCTAACACTTTCATATGAAATTCCTCTTGCACTGGAGAGGCAGTTCATCAGTCTTCTTGCTGCTCTGCCAGGGGAACCACTTCTAGTGGCTCCAAACTGCTTTCAGCTATAATGTCAATGGATTCCTTAGGTACATGCACTACATGATAGACACACACACACACACACACACACACACACACACACACACACTCACAAGACATGCATAAATAAAAATAAATTTAAAAACTCCAGGATACTTATTGCTAGATAGTGTCCCCTATGCAAAGCAGGAAAAATGTACTCATGAAATCTCAATAATATGGTAGCCAGAAAAAGACCATACAGTTGCAACAACAATTGACATGCCAATCTTGGCAGAAGAAATTCCATAGAGTCCCACCCCTAGGTGAAGAGCTACAGATGATCACTGGCTGTTGAGAAAAGGAGAATTACCTGCATAGGAATGTCCAATCTCAAGTGGCCCTGGACTTATGTACAATACAAGCAACATTAAATGGACTCAGAAAGTTGTATATACATACATACATGTGGCTATACACACATATGTATGTATGCAATAGAAAGAAGAAACCATAAACTTTGGAGGAGGGCATGAAAGGAATTTGAGAGGGGAGGAGTGTTGTGTTGGAATTGCTGCTATCATCCAGATAGATCACACCAGGCCAATGGAGTTCCGTGTGGCAGAGGTTTATTAGGGGGTGAGGGAGGATGGAGACAATGGGGAAAAGAGAGAGAAGAGAAAAAGGGGTGAAGGTCAGAAAGGGTCTGCCTTTTATTTTGGCTGTGACATAACCACTCACAGGTAAGGGTGGGAAGTGGACTCTGGGAATGTATGCGATTGCCATGGTAACAGATGTGCTGGACCCTGTCGCCTATGGATGACATCACTGGGTTCAGAAGCAATCTGCCAAGCCAGTTCCTGATACCAACATGGAGAGCATGGTAGGAGCAATGTACATACAGTATTTATGCAGGACTCTAGGCTTAAAAACAAAACCCTTAATATTTAAAACATTTGAATAACATTATAGTTTCCTGTATGTAAAATTGAATTATTGTAACTATCAATCTATCTATCTCTATCTATCTATCTATCTATCTATCTATCTATCTATCTATCTATCTATCTATCTATCTAATTTGGCTAATTTGTAGACTGAAATGAGTGTGTAGGCAGAAAGTAATTGAAAGTTGTAATAGGGTGCCATCTACTGGAGAAGCAGAACAATAGATTTTTAAAAAGTGTCTATTTGCAAGGGAAAAGAACTTAAATGTGAAGCAGAAGAAAACAAAGGAAGAGATGTGTTGTTTGATTAATACCAGAAATTGTCATTTCAACTCTAGTATGGAATATTTATATGATATTTTGTTTTAATATTGGTTAGACATTCAACATCTACAGAAACCTTCAGTATTTACTTAAAGTCCTACAACTTTCAAGATACTTGTACTCTCATGATACAGATTAAAAGTGGGGTCTCAATGAGAAAGATTCTCCCATGTTCTATAGCTTAGTGACAGATGATGAGCCTTTGGTCATTCCATCACTGGGATGTCCCTCGCTTAGATCACATGTCCACTTGGTTGAACATAACATGAGGGATGCAGGACCAGGTTGAGCATCTCTACTCTTGGCTGGTTTGACTTAGAGAACTCTATGATTGATGCTGCTCTTTTGTTTGGCTCTAATTTTTCTTTGTGCTGTGGACCCACATTATCACCTAATGGAGAGGCACTTCTGAGTAGCTTTGTGGCCCTGTTTAGTTTCAAGGTAATTGCACAGTTGCTACTTTAGGTCTCATTTTAATGGAAGGTAGAGATGAGAGTGACCCTGGTTTCACTAAAATGGTGGTATTTCTGGGGTACACTGATGAGGCACAAACCCTTGGCCCCAGAATTCCAAGAGAAGAAGATAAACTTATTTGTTCAATTTGCATGGAATAAGGATGAAGAATAAAGGATGGATATACTGAGGCTATCTTGTAGAGTCTCATCACAGAGATGCTAGACTGCTTAGCCTCCAGTTCTCCTAAGGGGACCAAATGTCCTGTCACAGTTTAGAGAGAGCTTGAATATGATTTGTGAAGACCACAGCTGAAGATGGAACTCCATGTAAGAAAGAAAATGGGCTTCCTTGGGAGGGAGAGGGAGGAAGAAAGACAGAGGGGGCAAGGGAGAGAGGAAGGGTGAGAGAGAGAGGGAGAGAGAGAGAGAGAGAGAGAGAGAGAGAGAGAGAGAGAGGAGGAAGAGGAGAAGAAGAGGAGGAGGAGGAGAAGTAGAAGAAGAGAAGGAGGAGGAGGAAGAAGAGGAGGAGGAGGAAGAAGAGGAGGAGGAGAAAGGAGAAAGAAGAGAAAGAAGAGACTGGATTCTGCAAACTGAAAAATGGTAAGGTTGATGAAGATGTTGAGTCCTAAAATAAGAAGATAGTAACCCTAAATCTTAAAAGTCTATCACAACCGGTCAGGGTGAACAAATGCCATTTATTTGATTTAAAAGTGCTAAGGACCTACACCATGAAACTAGTGTCTGTAGAGGCCATCATGGCCTCTAGAAACATTAGCAGAACCTTTACCTCAAGGATGGAGAATTGGCAGAGAAGATGGGCACAGGTGATTATAAAAGTACAGAAGCATCAGATAAGCCAGATACATGAGTACAGATAGGGAGGCCTAGGGAGGCACAGCAATCAGGTATAAAGTGTCCTTTCCATTCTTTAAAGAATTTAAAATTATTTCAAATTAATTTTCTATTAAAATGTAGGTTGAGGTATGTATATGGCATATGCTACTGCCATTTTTCGAATGCCCATGATGGTCAGGTGTCAGCAATTTCATGGGATTCAGCCTCATGTAAAGTTTTAAAGTATGTTATCTAAAGTCTTCCTATCACAGTGCAGGAGGCACCCACCTTCATCCCCCTCCAACCTAATATTCCATTTGCAGTTCTTATGGCTGACTTTAGCTATGTCTTTAGCTGTTTACATTTACAGCGTAGTATGATTTTTTTGGTTTTCCATTTTAACGATATCTGTTAAAATTTTGATTGTAAGGATGGAGTCTTGAGTGTCATCCGCTAGCACTATCTTATGTACTGCATTCCCTTATTTTGTGGCATTGTTATGATATCTAATGAAATCTCTTTTCATGTTTGCTTCATTGATGTCAGGAGAGAACTCCTAACTGTCTGTTCTGTGAGGATGGAGCTCAGCTAAACATTACAGTGCACTCTCTGACTCTCTGACTCTTATTCATTTGTTTTTCTCTCAGAAAGGAAAGGCTTGATCTGGTGGGCATTGTGTGTGGAACAGCCCATTGCCTGTTAGTTCCTGTGGAAGTTCTCAGGGAACAAACAGCAAGCATGCTTTGCATTTAGTTCCCAGGCCGGCTCTACACCACTGAGTAGAGAAATCTGCCCATTTCTGATTTTGAAAGCCCATTTGGCACTCAAAATCAAGCTATATGACCCAAATAAGTATTTTTGTTTGCTTGATGTTTTAATAACCAGTGTGTTTCTTTCAGTTCTGGGGTTTAGAAAGTCCAAAAATCAAGGTAGAAGCAGATTTTAGAATCTGGTGAGAGTCTCCTCCATATAGAGAGCTGCTAATTTTTACTCCATACAGTGGATACTAGTCAAAGAGCTGTATCAGAGAGGGAGGGAGGAGGGAGGAAGGGAGAGAGATGAGAGAGAGAGAGAGGAAGAGAGAGAGAGAGAGAGAAAGAGAGAGAGAGAGAGAGAGAGAGAGAG
>NW_022196905.1:2886232-2914758 GCF_008632895.1 Mastomys coucha
GAGAGAGAGAGAGAGAGAGAGAGAGAGAGAGAGAGAGAGAATTTGTCCTCAATCCAAATTCCTAAGTTTTTTTTCCACATTGTTTAAAACATGGGTAGAAGAACAAAGTGATTCATGAGGCCCCTTGGAGAACTCAGCAATGTGTCATGTGGTTCTAAGGCTTTGGGGTTTCTAAGCATGTGAGTAAACTCCCCTCTACAAACTCATCAGTTCCAAGGACCTCCCTTCAGTTCTTCCCCAGTGTAGATACAAGTTCCTACCTCTGCCCCACCCACTCTTCTGTTCTCTAGTATTTGGTCTATTTGAAGGATTTTTTTCTTATTTTATTTATTTATATTTCAAATAATATTCCCTTTCCCAGTTTCCCCTCTGGGAAAAAAAAAAAACCTATTCCCTTCCCCCTCCCCCTGTTTACCAACCCAACCCTTCTCACTTCCTGGCCTTCACAAGACCACAGGCCTCTCTTGATGACCAACAAGGCCATCCTCTGCTACATTTGCAGGTGGAGCCATGAGTCCCACCATGTGTACTCTTTGGTTGTCGGTTTAGTCCCTGGAGCTCTGAGGGTACTAGTTAGTTCATATTGTTGTTCCTCCTAAAGGTGCTGCAAACCCTTCAGCTCCTTGGGTCCTTTCTCTACCTCCCAGACTGGGGACCCTGTGCTCAATCCAATGGATGGCTCTGAGCCTCTACTTTTGTATTAGTTGGGCACTGGCAGAGCCTCTCGGGAGACAACTTTATCAAGTTCCTGTCAGCCAGCACTTGCTGGCACACATGGTAGTGTCTGGGTTTGGTGATTGTATATGGGAGGGATTCCCAGGTGGGACAGTCTCTGGATTGTTCTTCCTTCAGTCTCTGCTCCACACTTTGTCTCTGCAACTCCTTCCATGTATATTTTGTTTCCCCTTCTAGGGAGGAACGAAGTATCCACACTTTGGTCTTCCTACTTCTTGAGTTTCTTGTGATTTGTTGGATTGTATCTTAGGTATTCTGAGCTTCAGGGCTAATATCCACTTATCAGTGAGTGCAAACCATATGTGTTCTTTTGTGATTGGGTTACCTCACTCAGGATGATATTCTTCAGATCATCCATTTTCCTAAGAATTTCATAAATTCATCATTTTTAATAGCTGAGTAGTACTCCATTGTGTAAATGTACCCCATTTTCTGTATCCATTCCTCTTTTGAGGGGCATCTGGGTTGTTCCAACTTCTGGCTATAAAAAATAAGACTGCTATAAACATAGTGGAGCATGTGTCCTTATTACATGTTGGAACATCTTCTGGGTATATGCCTAGGAGTGGTATAGCTGAGTCCTCAGGTAATACTATGTCTGAAAAGATAGCATTTTCAGCAAATGGTGCTGGCTCAACTGGTGGTTAGCATGTAGAAGAATACAAATTGACCCATTCTTATATCCTTTTACAAAGCTCAAGTCCAAGTGGATCAAGGATCTCCACATAAAACCAAATACACTGAACCTAATAGAAAAGAAAGTGGGGAAAAGCCTCAAGCACATGGGCACAGGGGAAAATTTCCTGAACAGAATACCAATAGTTTATGCTTTAAGATCACGAATTGACAAGTGGGTCCTCATAAAATTGTAAAGCTTCTGTAAAGCAAAGGATACTATCAGTAGGACAAAATGGCAACCAACAGATTGGGAAAAGATCTTTACCAATCCTGTATCCAATAGTGGGCTAATATCCAATATATACAAAGAACTCAAGAAGCTAGACTCCAGAGAACCAAATAACCCTATTAAAAATAGGGTATGGAGCTAAACAAAGAGTTCTCAACTGAGGAATCTTGAATGGCTGAGAAGCACCTAAAGAAATTTTCAACATCCTTAGTCATCAGGGAAACGCAAATCAAAACAACCCTGAGATTCCACCTCACACCAGTAAGAATGGCTAAGATCAAAAACTCAGATGACAGTAGATGCTGGTGAGGTTGTGGAGAAAGAAGAACACTCCGTTGCTGGTGGGATTGCAAGCTGGTACTTTGAGGATCTTAACCAGCATGCTGAAACTTGGTTTCCTTTCTTTCTGGTAGGGAACCATCAATTTATGGATTCTATGGCTTGCTCATTCTTGGTTTGTGTTTTAAACTAGCATTTTACTAATTTTTTTTAGGTAAAGGATTTCATTTTAGATAAAATTCCCCTGAATATTGAAGGAGGCATCCTCTAGAATCCCAGCATGTCTGGTATGTAATTTGTAAGTGGCTTACATTGAGTCCACATCTATGAAGCTCACAGATTCAAAACTGTGTGTTATTGCATTCGCATGTATGCATTTCTATACTTGGAATTTAGAATAATGAGAGAGATGAGCATGATGGCACTCAACTGGACTTCTAGCACATAGGAGGCTGAGGATCATAAATTTGAAGGTAGCCTAGATTATAGAGCAAGAGACTATCTCAAAAAAGGTTTGCTTCAGTAAGTATATGTCAATAATAAACTATTGTGAGTACATGGACCAGAAGCAATTGGAGTGTGAAGCTTTTGTCAATTATGTAACAGTCAAGAGAGAAGACAAGCATACGTGGCACAGAGGTATGTTATGTCCTCCATCTTTTCCAACTTACTAAAATGTTGCTATACTTTCTAAAAAAATAGGTGTATGGTACAACTCACAGGCCATATGAAGCTTTGCAAGAAGGAAGAACAAAGTGTGGATGCTTCAATCCTACTTAGAAGGGAGAACAAAATAATCATGAGAGATGGAGGGAGGGACCTGGGAGAGAGAGAGGAGGAGGAGGGAAAAGGAGGCAGTATCAAGTATGAGAAGAGAAAGGAGAAAAGTCTAGAGGGTCAGTAAAATGAATAAAAATATGTCACAGTTAGGGTGGGGGATGGGGGGAACCACTATTAAGTCCCAGACACGAGGGAAGTGAGAGGTTCCCAGGACCCAATGGGGATGACATTAGCTGAAATACCCAACATAGGGAAAATAGAACCTGAAGAGACCACCTCTAGCAGATAGGCATGGTCCCTAGTTGAGGGATGATGCCACCCACCCATCTTGAAAGTTTAACCCAGAATTGTTCCTGTCTAAAGGAAATGGAGGAACAAAAAATGGAGCAGAGACTGAAGGAAAGGACATCCAGAGACTACCTGGATCCCATCTGCAGATACCAAGAAGTGCTCCCAGACAAGAGTCTAGTACGGCTGTCCTCTGAGAGGCTCTGCCAGCATCTGACTAAGACAGATGCACATACAATTAACCATCGGACTGAGCCTGGGGACGCCAATGGAAACGTTAGAGGAAGAACTGAAGGAGCTGAAGGGGATTGCAACCACTTAGGTAGAACACCAATATCAACTAGCTGGACCCCCTAAAGCTACCAGGAACTAAATCACCAACCGAATAGTATGCATGGATGGGCCCATGGCTCCAGCTATATATGTAGTAGAGTATTGCCTTATCTGGCATCAATGGGAGGTGAGGCCCTTGGTCCTGTGGAGCTTGTTGCTGCAGTGTAGGGGGGAGGTATTAAAGGAATAAGGTGGGATTGAGTGTATGGGTAGGGGGAGCACCCTCTTAGAAGCAAAGGGGAGGGAGCATGGGATTGGGGGGGTTGAGGAGGGGAGACTGAGAAGATGGACAACATTTGAAATGTAAATAAAATAACCAATTAATTTTAAAAACTTAGATGTAGATCCTCAATGATCAGGCAACAGACATTCAAACATTTGGTTTACATAAATATAAAGTTTGTTGTTTTGAACTAACTATGCTTTCTCATTAGATAAATTGTTCTATATAGTGACATACTTCCCCATGATTGAGGTAAATATATACTCTCTTGTCACTGATAGGAAGTCACTTAGAATTTTTGTGAGCCTGAGTCTCAGTTGGGCCCCTCAAGATTTCATATGAAGTCATTAACCACATTCTTCTACTGTGGAATTAAACTTAGAATTCTTGGTACAGTATTTTATTATAACACCTTTTTATAGAATAATTGTTTGAAATTACCTGGAAGACAATGAATTTCCTATGCTGGTTTATGTAGAAGGTGGTGATGGTGAAAGATCAGGAAAGCAGAGAAGTGAGAAAATTTGATGTGCATTTTAGAAATGATAGTTATCTCAGCTCCTGAACTGAAGCATAAAACCAGGTCTGGAAAACAGAAGAGAGTACCATGGTAGAGAAGGAATATTTGGTGTAACAAATAATCACTGATGAAATGTTTTGATTATTTACTGACAGGTGCAAGATATAGAAGGATAAATGAAGTGAACAGTGTTTCTTTTTTACCCCATATGACTATTATAATAAAAAACATCATCTAATAAGTTTTCCCTATGAAAGAAAAGAGTGGGATGTTGTGAAAAACAGAATAAAATGAATCTTCACAGAGGATAGAGGTACCTGTAAGAAGGTGACGTTGAAGCAAAGACATGAAGTTTGATAGGTGTCTAGATGTAGTTGAACAATCATCACTTCTGAAATGATGGATGGGGAAATATTTTATTCAAAGGTAACAATTTCTGCAAAAGCTTCATTTTAAAGGGTTTGGTACCCAAGAGAAATAAAAAATGCGTAATGAATCAGAATATGATGAATGCGAGGTGACATCAGCAGACAGCAGTTAATGTTTTGGATAAAGGAAAGATTTTGTTCCTTTGAGAATTACACAAAAAGTGGGGAAATGAGGTGAATTTTGAAGCAAATAATGTATTTTAGTTTCTATTTACTTTATACTAGATTCCCAATTGGACAGGGCCAGTGTAGAAACATCTATAGTGCTGGCAGTTAGCAGCAACATTCAAGGCTGATATAGGCTGCAAGCAATCTGGATGAAGGCTCTATGTTTCTGTTTATAGCAGGAGTGGTTTTGATCTAATTTGTCCAAGATGAGTGCTAAACTAATGTTTCATTATTGTTTAATCATGTTTCAGGTACAACTGGAGAAGTTTTCTGAAGGGATTATAAATTATATTTAATCTGCAGGGATATATTTGTTTGAGTGAGGTCAAGAAGCCAGTAAAGATGTTACATTAACATCAGCAATGCCTTTGACTCTATGAGGTAAACAACACCATCAGGTACCACATGTGACTTGGCTATGTCAGTAGGCTAGAAGGCTCTCCAGGGGTGGATTTTCTGTTTGGGAGGTAACCTTTAGTTTTAACCACGAGTATGTATTAATCTCTGTTATCCTTACACCAATTAATTCTGTATTTTTATTATTCAATTCTTAGAAAAATATATTCATTTTATTGAGGTTGCAAAATACACCTGAAATTTCGTGGATGTGCTTGGCATATTGGAAGCAATTGTGCACTTTTCATATAGCCATTGGGTTATATGACTAGAGTTGAGTGGGGAATGATATGGTTTGGTTAAAATTAAATGTTCTATTCATCTCTAAAGGGTTGTCTGTGTACAGTGTTACCTGGCATAGTATGTTAGCTTTCTATGGCTCTGACAAAAGGTTGCCTGAGGCAAACGACACAACAACAGATTTTATGGCTCATAGATTTACAGAATTTAGTATGTTACAGTTGGCCGTGATATATTTGAGTGTTTGGGGATTCTGAGCATCACAGGAGAAGTATATTGTAGAGTAAAACTGTTTACCTCATAGTGGCCAGGAAGCAAAGAGCTAGAGGAGTGAAGAGCTGAGGAACTAAACCAGATTTCCAAAGCACGCCCTGACAAACCTGCTTCTCCCGGGAAGGACTAGACTTCTACCACCTTTCAGAAGCACCTCCAGTAGGAGACCAAACACAAGCCTTAGGGGGGATGTTCCAGATCTAAACTATAGCAGTTGGTATCCCTTTGAAAACTTTCCTACTATGTCTCAAAAGTCTATTCTTGGTACTCCTTGTACCTTTGTTCTAAGAGATGTCACATATAATGACTTCCTCAACTGGTCTCCAAAAGCCAAGATTTATCTCCCCATTCATGCTCCATTTTTTTTTTTTTTTTGAGAAAATAGTGTCCTTGCAACTCTGGTCATGTGGTACAAATGAAGGCCATACCTCTTCATGTATTTCTGCTTTCTCAGTCATAGTGATGGGTTCAGAGACAATCCCTGAGCTCCTCCCTGAGAGGTCTTGAGTAGGAGTTGCTCTCCCTGTGTGACCTTTTGGCTAAAATGACACTGTCAAATGAAATGTTGGTTAACTTGTACAGAGCAGCACAGACAGGACAGGGAACACCAGGGATGTCCAGCTTCCTCCACTGATTGCATGAGCCACTGCTGAAACCCATGAACACACCTTTTTGTTTTAGCTATTTGAAGTTTGATTCTTCCACTTGCTGTATAATAGAAAACTAGTATTAGAAGTGAGTTTGATGAGGGAGAACAGAACATTTTCTGCATCCACAACATGGCAACAGTAGCCTGCCTTTCTTGGTCTGTGTCTGTGTAGAGCAGAACAGTACCGGCATGCAGCCCCTCAGATTCAGCATAGAGACCTCCCAGGGCTTTCTCAGGGGCAGAACTTCCTGTAATCAGGGCCCTTAGAGAACTTGGGAGGGACTTTGTGATGGGAAAAAGTCACTCTCTTTGAAGCCTTAACAGTATCTATGTAAGGAAAAATACATGGGAACAATAAACTAACTCCCAGAAGATGAGACACTGTCCCTGGACTTTGATTCTTATTTACCAACTTCCATTGAGTAAGGAGTAATTAACTTCTCTGAATATAACTTCTTCATACTTGTCTGCCTCTATCAAAATACAGCAAATACTTCAAGATTGTCTGAAGATATAATCTCCTCAAATCAGGGTATCTTTATTAGGCCCAGTTAACATCATTCTCCATCTCTCTAGGATTTTATACTTCCCTTAACACTGAAGCTTTATGTCCCCCATAATTGTAAGTACACTCATTTTTGTGAAAGTTTGTATAACCTTAGAATCAGGAGACTGGTCAATCTAACTTTAATCTTCCTTGTAGTAATTCTTTACTTGTGTTATTTTGCTAATTCTACCAACTGCTCACAAAGTTTGGACTTAAATAAAGGCATATTTCATCATCTTATGGAACCATAACTACTGTCCTTCCCTTACTTCCTCTAGGGTCCATCACTATCAGGGAGATGGTTTTCCTTTGAACTCCTCAAAGCACAGAAGGTTGGACTTGACTTTTCTTGGACCTGATATTTCTGTTCAGCCTGGACCCCCAGGACATAGAATGATGTTGCTCACATTCAGAGTGAGTCTTCTTTCTTCTGGAGCCACCCTTACAAATGTGCAGAAATCTGTCCTGTAAGTGATTATACTTCTGGCCAAGCCTACAGCCAAGATAAACCATCACACCTTACTTTTTCAAGTTTCTCATGCATGAACTGTATTAGTTTGACAGGGGTGCACACAATGTATATGCACCATGTTAAAAAAAAAATAAAGGTGGAAGATGTGTGCAGTTGAGTTTCTTCTCAAATGTGGCCAGCGGGCTTTAGCAATGTGGGACCCAGTCTTGAGATGAACACAGTCTTCCTTTGTAAGAAAACAGTTAGCTTTGTTTTAGAAAGATCATTTTAGAAAGCTTTTTGGTGAGCTTCCCTCACTGCATACTGAGGTCTGAAATGGAAGGGCTTTGTTATAATCACAAACTCAATTTGGTCTGCATGCAAAAATTTAAAATCCTCCCAGAGATATAGGAGATGAATAATAGAGAAGTCACAGTCACCAGTTAGTGTGATTTTCAATAAACTTCAGTGTGTAAACTGAAGAACTATCTTCAATATCAGTTTGTCCAGCCTTGAATTCAGAGACACTTCATCTACGGTATGACTTTGGAAACAAAATGAAGAGAATTTTTTTTTTTTTTTTTTTTTTTTTTACTGAAAAGATCTAAAGGGGTAATTAGCATTTCATTGCTTAATTAACGTTTCCATCTACACATTGATTTTTACTGTCATTTGGGTTGTAGAGTGTGATTGATTTCCTACCCCCAGCCCCCTTCATAGCCAATCAGGTAATCTTGTCACAAATTTGAATTGTTGAAAGTACTCTGAACATCTTATTTGGCTTGACAAATTAGGCATTAAGTTTGTCAGTTAGCTCTATGCTTATTCTTGGGACATTGTATTGTAATGTGAAACAGATGGAACGATTTTAGACTAAAAAGCAAGTCATTACAGATGTGAGTAAGAGGTCATTGTGAGGTATGTGTGAGATGCTGGATTCAGGAAAGAAAGAACTTGACAGCACTAGAGTCCATTAAGGCCAAGTTCTTTTTTTACAGGGTAAATTCATCCTCCCTGATATGATTCATAAGGCAGGTAGGTATGAGGAAAAGAGACCAGACATCACCTTTTTAGTATTTTGGCCAAGAGGATTTATAAGTTTGTTTCTTTTCTGTTGCTGTGTATTGACATTAAGGGCATGGATATTCTCAGTCAGGAGTCACCAGAAGAATGAAAGCATTCATACCCTTCTAGTTGTTCATGTATTCAAAAGCCATTGCCTTCCATCTGAGTGCACGTGGGTCGTAGGCCACGTCGTTCTCCAGATAACCTGATAGATGGATACAAAGTCAGAGCTTACCATGAGGATACGGAACATTAATAATTGATCCTGAGAAGAACTGGCTCATCTACTGCATTCCCTTTTAGCCTCAAAGGAAAGTCTTCCTCTCTTCTCTTCAAACATATGAATTTTCTGTCATCACAAATACCAGCATGATACTTCTCACTCTGATTGTACTTCAATAGGAAATGTCTCAACTAGATATTAGAGAAAAGGGACTGGGTCCCCTGCTACTTGTGTCCTCGAATCTGATAGCCTTGAACTTAATGCATAATATGCCACTCATTATGGATTGTAAATTATTTTATGAATTATTAATTTAATCATGTGGGTTCATTATTCATGCTTGATGAACATCCAGTCAATTAAAACTATGCATGAAGCTTGCATTTCTTTTTTTAAAACAGAATCAAAGTTTACCTTGATTCATGATCTTTCATTATAGAAGCTTTATGCTCAGAATGCAGTTTCTTTAATTCACTAAATATTTACTGGTCTTCTATTATGAGAAGGGTTATGGGTTACTAAAAGACAAAATAGCATTCAATTATTTAACAAAGTTTCAATTTGACATAGGAATGTAAAATGATCTTTAGTTTAAGTATATACTTCTATCAATTGCTAGTGGCTGCTTGGTATTATAAGAAAGATTGTGAGGTCTGATCCACATTTAGGACAAAATAGTCTAGTGATCAACTAATAATGTCTGCCATTTACTTAGGAAATGAGAATGGCAGTCCAAATGTCATATATTGTAATCCCAGGATAATGGATGCATTCAAACTCTAGAGAATGGAAGATATTTTTGTTTAGGAGAACCATTTAATAGCTTGATCAGATTTGTTTGGTATAGAGTAAGAGCCAAACAAATGAACAAATGACATGAGCTTGTGCATGTGTGTGTGCATGCATACATGGTATGCATTTATGTGTGTTAAAGTTTTTTCTTTGGGGAATATTTATTATACTTATTATAATAATCTATTTATTAATGTGTTAATACCCAAGCTTGACTGTTCCCAAAAGGAATAATTGAAATGGGATCATTGTATGGATTTTGACTTCATCCTGTTTTTGCCTATCCCCCCCAGCCCTCCAGGAGTTTATATTTCAGAATAAAATAATGATAAATAATCTTTATTCTTTATTATTAAGGTAAAAGCTAACCCAGGTTTTTTGTTTTGTTTTGTTTTACTTTGGAAATATTTTTATTTTCCATGTGAATTTCCTAGACTATATTTTGACCACATTATCCATCTCTTTTCAGATCTATCTCTACAGTCTAAGTCCATCAAACTTTTGTCTTCATTTATTTATCTTTAAACCATCAAGTCCTATTTGTGCTGCCTATATACTCCTGGTGAGTGACCATCCATAGGAGCATCTTAGACCTAACAGGTTCACACTGTTAGAGAAAATTATCTCCTTTTTCCCCATTTATTCACTTTACATCCCAATATCAGCCCCTCTCTCCTCCCAGTCCCCCCTCACACCTCCTCCCCACATTTCCCTGCCCTTTCCCTCTGAAAAGGGGAAGCTCCTCCATGATATTACTCCTTCTCTATCCCCTAACCTGCCCACTACCTCTGTTGTTGTTGAAGTCCAGCTTTAATCCATGGTGGTCTTATAAGGTACAAGGCATTTCAATTCTCTTTTATCTGTTGAGACTTACTTTGTGACTGAGCATATGGTCAATTTTAGAGAAGGTCCTATGAAGTTCTGAGAAAAAAGTATATTCTTTTGTGTTTGGGTGAAATATTCTGTAGATAACTGTTAGGTCCATTTGATTTATAAGATTTGTAAGTTTCATTTTTTTTCCTCTGTTCAGTTTCTATTTTAATGATAAATCCATTGATATGGATTGGATGTTGAAGTCTCCCACAATTAACGTGTGGGATTCAATGTTTGATTTAAGCTTTAGTAATGTTTCTTTCTTTGTTCTATGTATTTAGTGTTTTGATTAGTATGTGGTGGGAGAATTTTCTTTTTACGTTCCCTCTTTTTGGTACTTTGTAAACCTCTTGTATGTTTATAGGCATCTTGTTTTTTAGCTTAGGGAAATTTTCTTCTATGATTTTGATGAAGATATTTTCCAGACTTTTGATTTGGGAGTCTTCTTTTAATTCTCTTCCTATTATTCTTAGGTTTGGTCTTTTCGTAGTGCCCCAAATTTCCCGGATGTTTTGTGTTAGAAACTTTTTAGCTTTTGCATTTTCTTTGACTGATGTATCGCTTTCTCCTGAGATTCTCTCTTCCATCTCTTGTATTTTGTTTGTGATGCTTATGTCTGTAGTTCCTGTTTTCTTCCCTAAGTTTTTCATCTCTAGGATGCTTGTTTATTTGTTGCTATTTGTGAATTAAAGACCATTAAGTTATTACAGTTATCTGAGTCTACTTTGGATAAATAAGTTTCTGAGAGAACAGCAAGAACTTCCAGGGGACCTTCAATTAGCAGCACTCAATTAATTTCCTGTACATTCTGAATATTTATCTGGTGCAAGATGTACAGCACACCATGAGTAGGGGCACTGTGGGTGTCACATGTTGCCACATGCCTCTCCCACCATACTATGAAGTGCTTTGCAAGCAACACTTCTGGAATCTATACAATTGTATTCCCTGACCTGTGGAATGAATGTTTCCAGACTGCCAATGGTTACCTGAAACAATATAAAGCCCCATACTCTGTGTAGACTCCATTTCTCTTACAAACATACATATAATAAGGTTTGACTTATAACTTAAGCACAGTAAGAGATTTAAAAAGTAACTAATAATCAAATATAATAGTTATAACCACTATCATGAAATCACCAACATCACTATTCTCGAACTTTGGGAGTATCATTAACTAAAGTTTTACTTGAGCAGGGATTGCTGTGTTGCCACAACACTTGATGTGGTGATTTGTGGCTAGTTAGTAAGTAGCATTTACATCATGTCAGTGAGAATCGAAGAGTGACTGTGTACCTACTGAGGTGTAAAGGAATCAGTAAGTTTTCATCACAGTTGAAGGTTTGCAACTGTTTCTTTCTAGAACTTTCTATTTAATATTTTCAGGCTGTCATTTATTTCAGGGATAAAAACCACAGATAAGTGTATGGAGGACTGCAGTGTCCACAACCACACTGTATGAGACATAACAGGAAGCACTCAAAAAGTATTTGTTAGCCCTGCATAACAGCACATGTTTAAAGTCTCAGATGCTTGGGAGACTTGGGCTGAAGAATTTGGGGGCAGCCTGGGCCGTGTGATAGAATCCTGTCTCTTAGAAACATTGAACATATGAATGTATGAAGAGAAAACTATCAGTTTAATATTAACTCCAGAACAAGAAAGTGCAACGGGGATTTCATTTCTCCACATGGTAAGCAGTTTCCAAGGAAACAACTGGCAGTAGCTGATAGTAGCTAATGGTCTAGTGAAGAAGTCAGCTCAGGAACTTTAGAAAATTTCACCAGACCCCTCCCCTTCTGGAAGCAGAAAGGTCATAAAGAACATAGACACCCCTCCCCTCCAGGAGGGAGGGGCTTATTGCATTCCTCAGACCACAGGGAGGAACTCATAGAGAAATTCCATGACCATTGGCTACCCACCTGCTGCAGGCTGGCCAATCTGGGCCTCCCTCAACCCATGGGGAAACAGGGTCCTAATCAAGTCGATAAGGCATAGGCGAAGAAATGATGGCAGAGACAACACATGGAAGTGCAGGATCTGAATGTATTTCTCAAAAATGGCATCAGGCTTTTATAGTCATTACAAAAGAGAAATGAAAAATCTGGCAGCTCAGCAGTTGAGGTACATCTGAGGCCATCTGAAACACACTGGGTCTAAAGCAGCCACCTCTTCTGGACAGGTATGGCACCCCCCTCTTCAGGCCCAAGTGCTTTGGGCCCAGGGGGCTGTGGACTGCATGAGGCTTGAAGCTCGAATGCTCTCTCTCAAATCTGAATGTATAAGTCTAAGTCCAAGTTTTAGTCTATGCACAAAGTGAAAACCAGGCTTATATAGTATACAGAAAATAGGGCAGATGACAAAAGTCACTTAGGCAGGTGAGAGCCACATCAAGGTCAGTAAGATCAGACAGCAAGACAGAAGTCACGAAGGCAAGTGATAGTCACATCAAAGTCGGTAAGACCAGGCATCCAGGTGCAAAGTGGAAAAACAGTGGTGCCCTCCCTGCTGGGGCTATTTTGGCAATCTCAAGCTAATTCTCTGGGTCTGCTGGAGGCAAGCACCAAGAAGTCCCAATCTAGCAGTTCCTGAAAATGCCCTTAAATGAGGGAAGCCCTTCAATTACTCTCTGGTATGTAAAACAGTTCTGTCTTCTGTGGGACTACCCTGAGAATTCTAACTATGTGCCTGACCTCTGTTGCTAACTCTGAGGACACCCTGTCTGATAAGGCAGCTTCCTTGTGAGAAATTCCAAGATAATGACTGCTTGGTAATAAATTAAGATATATTAGAATGCTGTGCTGGCCAGGGAACAATGCCCAATCTTAAGTTTTAGCCATTTACGAATCATTTATTGGGGTACCCTTATGCCTGAATAAGAAGGCATGTTGACAATTGGAAAGACTAATCTGGAACACATCTGAGTTAGGAGATGCCAACGATTGACTGAATAACCAGGAGGCACAAACTCCCTTTGAAGTCATAAAGCCTCTTGTCCATGACCAGGCTTTCAACCCTGATACTGCAGACTTTACTGGAGTGGACGAGTGGGCGTGGCACCCACCTAATTCCCTATAGACCAATCAGTTTGAAAGTCATACTCTTCTGCCAATCCCTGTGCCTAATGGCTGCTGCCTGGAGAACTGTATAAAGGTTTCCTGGATGGGCTGGGGGTCGTTCTCTCTCCATAAGCAAGGCAACCCCAACATGTTGGAACAATAAACTCCTCTTGTTTTTTGCATCCATTCCAGATTTGCATCATTCACTCAGGGAGTCCCTGGTAAACTAAGGCTCGCTAGAGTCTTACACTAGGATTCATCCATGACTAGCTCTCTTTTCCTCGATAGGCTTGTGTAGTACCATACATCTCACCTCTTTTCAACTAGATGAGGCTGATTAGATTATGACCATGAAATGTAAAAGTAATGATTCATGCTACTTCCAGTATAGACATTCCAGCCAGTGTGCCATGCCTAAGCTTCCACTTCTCTAGCAAGGAGGTTTCGCAGTCCAGATTGTCCAGTACATGTCTAATACATAGAATGCCATTCGGCTTTTTATCTTATGCCCATGTGCATTGAAACTACTCTTCTTCCTTCTAATCTGTGCTGAGAGAGGTTGAAAAGCATGAGAAATTTTCATTGAGATATTCAAGTTGAGACCTCAAAACCAAAGGGAAGCATCTGAGGAAGCTCAGTACTCAAAGCAGAGGGAGGAACGTGGAGAGCTTCATGGGGCCCCCCGCTTGCTTCTAGATCCTTGGCAGGAATTTGACATCAGGCCAGGACAAAAGAAATAAGCTCAAGGCTAGGAATCTGACTTTGGGCCAGGACTCAGGAAATAGGCCCAGATTGAGAAACATTTACATTTGAGTTAATGCAAAGCTCAGAGTGGGCTCAGCTGAGGCTTGTGTGGCATTCCTTTTGTCTTAGTCATCCAGACTAGCCCCTAGAAAGGTGTTTACTGGATTTTGTTTATTGCCTTGTTTGTTCCTTGACCCAGAACTGATCTTATCTTTTTGAATGTAATTATAAAAGCAGACTGGAAAAGAAAATAAACTTGCTTCAACCTCAGATCTGGCTGGGGTCATGTTATAATGTTGTCTAATTGTCTTTTTTCTTTTTAATCCTCACTCCTGCCCTGGAGAACCTGTTGACTGACTGAGCAGGCTTGGTCAGAGAAACAAGAGAAAAGACCAAGGCCCTAGAGTAGGACTGAGTTAAATGGGTTAAAGTAGATGTGATACACGAGAGAGAGAGTGGCAATAGCTTCAAGAGATGAGAGAGAACTCAGATTTGGATGGATTAGCTTTGAAAAGCCCACTGTACATATATGCCATGTATGGAGATCAGACTAGTACACTTTCCAAGGAGTCAGATGAGAAGCCATGTGTAATGGTTGGTCTTGGTTGTCAACTTTCTGGATTAATAGGTGTCAAAGACCAGGAAAAGCATACCTCTGTGTGTCTGTGGAGATGTTTCAGAGAAGATTGACATGTAGGAGAGCAATTGGTGAGGAAAGACCTGCCCCCAGCAATTTCCTTTGGGTTGTAGGTCTTGGTGGCAAAAAGTCTAGGTAGGCAGTGGGCCTGGGTGGAAAGCCACTTTCTTTGCTGAGCAACAGTGTGTGTTATCAACCGATGCTGTGTAACCCAACCCAAAAATTCCCTTGTATAATACATACACAGCCTTTTGTATCTGTTACACTAGAAGATCCTGACTAGGTCCAGTTTCACTAAGTGGAGAGTTAAATACTAAAGGCATCTGGAAGCTTGGCTTATGAGTCTTGTGAACAGGTTGGTGTGCATTTAATTTTTCTAACAACTGAGAGTAAGATGTTTCTAGAGGAATTGGTATTGATTTGTTAGCAACTTCATTGGTACATGAGAGCTTTCTTCTATCATTAACAGTCAGAACTTGAAACTCTGAAATAAAGAACCTATAGCCACCTGTCTCTAAGGTAATGTCTCCTGGTGTCTAGAACTCTTTTCCTGGTTTTCAGATATTAGGGATGAGCACATATGTTTATTTTAATATAAGACAACTTATTTTGTTTATCCCTTAAATTTTTTCAATTTTCAGAATTCTGTGATTAAATACATTGTATTTGCACCAATTTGAGCCCCTATCTCCCCATCCAACTCTCCCCATGCCCCCATAACCCTTTCTTGAATTTATAACTTCTACAATTATTATTTTTATAATTATATGTATATATGTATACACATATGCATCTTAAAAAGTCCAACTGATGTTACTCAGATGTTTAAGTGTTTAGGTCTGTTTACTTAGGTTGGAGTAACCTATTGAAAGACCCTTCGAAAAGGGCCCCTCACTCAAGTCCCAGGAGACGCGCACCCAGTGAAACACGAGAGGCCGCCTTGATACAAAAGCACACAAGGTTTTTATTTCAGAGCATTCCTGGCGAAACCCCCAATCTCACGCAGGAGACAAGGAATCGCACCGAGCTGAGGGGTTTAGGGTTTTTTATAGGGAAAAAGGTCTGGGGGAACAAAGGAATCAGGGTGGCTATACATGATTGGTTATTTTAAATGTAGTTTGTGTAGGTTAGGGTTGAGAATTCCTAAATAAGGGAATGAAATTCCTAGAAAAGGGGAGGGGAAAAAGAGTGCTATTCAAAGTTCATAATGACCCTTAGCTAACACTTAAGAAAACCAAATGGCCCACGATTCATTACTCAATGTCTGCCTGAACACGTCCCAGGCGCCTGGATTCTGAACACATCCCTTATCTTCGTGGTTTATGATCCACTGACCTGGGTTACCAGGCATCTCCTATCTCCTCGCCTTGCACTTCCCTGTTCTGGATTCCTCGCTAATAGCTTCTCCCTGACCCACTGCCCTCCTAACAGTTTACTTCGTATTTACATCTGTATTTGCAGGCCTGGTCCCTGTGGTTTTCAATAATTCTCTCTGGCTGGTCTCAAATTTAACTCTTTCAATCCCAAGCTTATGTGGGCAAGTTTCCTGCTGGATTTTTTATTTTCCTTTTCACTATCATGGGTCTTGTCCTTGAGGAAAATTGGTTCTTTCTCTCTTAGCAGCAACTGACTGCTTGCAGAAGTCGGGCCTTGTGAACTTTTTGCCATCAATGTTAGAATGTTGACTGTTTTTGTGCAGGTCATGTGCTAGCAAGCATATTGTTGAAAGTGTATGGCTGACAGCTTCCCTGTCATATGCAAGAAACACCATCTTTCTGCAGTGTGATGATTTGTATATGCTTGGGCCAAGGAGTCATGATCCGGAGATTTGGCCTTGTTGGAGTAGATGTGTCACTGTGGCTTTAATACCCTAGTTCTAGTCAGGAAGTGAGTATTCTGCTAACAGCCTTCAGATGAAGATACAGAACCCTCAGTTCTGCCTGCACCATGCCTGCCTGGATGCTGCCATGCTCTTGCCTTGATGATAATGGACTGAACCTCTGAACCTGTAAGCCAGTCCCAATTAAATGTTGTCCTTTATAAGACATGTGTTGGTCATGGTGTCTGTTCACAGCAGTAAAACCCTAAGACAGAAGTTGGTATCAGGAATGGGGTTTTGCTGTGATAGACTTTAGTATGCTTTTGTTTAGAAG
Source organism: Mastomys coucha (assembly GCF_008632895.1). Taxonomy (NCBI): domain Eukaryota; kingdom Metazoa; phylum Chordata; class Mammalia; order Rodentia; family Muridae; genus Mastomys; species Mastomys coucha. The sequence goes on from NW_022196905.1 coordinate 2,902,999, forward strand.
AATGTGGATTTGGGGACTTTGGATTTGGAAAGCAGTGGAATGCTTAAATGGGGCTTACTGACAGTGATTTGAGTTATGCAGACCTGGTCCAACAGGTTTCAGTGGAGAATTTCAATATGTGGCCTGGAGACTGTTTTTGCCAGATTTTGGTGAAGACAAGGGTTACTTTTTGTTCTTGTCTGTAAAGTCTGCCTGAGACTAAGGTAAAGAGACTCAGATTAATTGCATTGACAAAGGAAGTCTCAGAAATGCCTATTGTAGACTTAGTTCTCTAGTTAAATCTCACAAAGAATGTTTTAAACAAGTGTAGCAAGGTGAGAAAGGAAAAACATAAAATGTGTGTTTTGAGTACTAAAGGGGTACCAGGAAGTAAAATGGAGCTGAATCCTGTGTTGAAGGGAGTGGGACTTTGGGGCAAGATCCTACCCAGCTTAAGTTTAGATCAAGGCATGATGGTATAAACCTTTAATCACAGGAGATAGGCATGCAGATCTGTGGGTTCAAGATCAACCTACAGAGCTAGATCCAGGACAGCCAAGCTTAGGCAGTGAAGAAGTTGGAAAAGAGAAAGCTAGTTATAATGTCATAGAACAAGGGGACCATGTCTAAGCTTTTGCAAGCAGCAGGATTCATAGCTTCAGCCATGTGGCTCTGGCTTTATAGTGAAAAATAGAAGGGATGACTGGCACAATTTATGCTGGAGCTAAGAAACTAGGGGTGATTAAGAAGAGGCCAGCATCAATGAGGTGAAATCTTCTGGGAAGTGTTTTCTGAGAGCACAAAAAGCTGTGTTTCAGAGATAAGCAAGGTTGTACCTTATGTTGCAGCTATACTTGATATGGTATAAGAGTCACCCAGGTAATACTGGTTTTGAAGGCATGAAGGGGTCATGAAGAACAGCTGAGGCTTGGCACTGTGTGAGGCCAGGGAAGGCCACTGGTGAAGGTACAGCCTCAGTTGTAGTTTATGGTCCAGGATTGAAGGGGTCATGCAAAGGAACTGAGGCTTGGCATCATATAGAGAACCTATGAGAGGCTATTGGTGAACTCTAGTTTCTGTGGAAGACCCCAGCATACTGTAGATGCCAGTACCATGAGATGATCACCAGGAACAGTAATGGCACTGGAGTGGATCAACCTGAACTTAGAATGCTACAGAGGGCAGAGCTGGAGAGGTGACAAAACCTTTGGAGGAACCCAGAAGATCATGTGTGGATACCAGACATTGAAACAAGAAACTGTAACATTGAAGTTGCCCTGGATACCTCAAGGTTTTTGAGATGCCAGGGCCATAGGGTATCTGCTGAACAATGTGGCTAACAGGGTGTGAAGCCACCAGGAGAAAGAACTTTGTAGGAGTCAAAAAAGATGAAAAAGGAGTTGAAGATCTGAAGACCACTTTGACATCAGACATGGAGATGCAGAGTTTGGAGTTTTTCCAGCTGGTTTCCTGTCTTGCTTTGGGGATTATAGTTAAATGATTGGATGAATTTCCGAAGAAACTTAAAACTTTGGACTTTTAACTTTGTTGAGACTGCTATAGACTATGGGGACTTTGGAAGTTGGACTAAATCTATTTTTTATTATGCTATGTTTAGGTATGTCTCCCATAGACTCATATGTTTGAATAAGCCTATGAGGGCCAGGGAGTGGAATGTGATGGTTTGTATATGCTTGGCCAGGGAGTGTCACAATGAAGAAGCATGGCCTTCTTGGAGTAGGTGTGTCATTGTGGATATGGTATTTAATAACCTAGTTCTAGCTGCCTAGAAGTGAGTATTCAGCTAGCAGCCTTCAGATGAAGATGTAGAACCCTCAGCTCTACCTGTACCATGCCTGCCTGGATGCTGGCATGCTCTTGCTTTGATGATAATGGACTGAACCTCTGAACCTGTAAGCCAACCCCAATTAAATGTTGTCCTTTATAAGCCATGTGTTGGTCATGGTGTCTGTTCATAGCAGTAAAACCCTAAGACATGCAGTAATTTAGATCCTTTATCTGTTAAAATCTGGTGGTCCACAAGCCTTACAAGTAGGGGTTATGTTGTAGATCATCCAGTGGGGCTCAGCCCTCCCTATGTATTCTCTGCATTTTGTCAATTTGTGAGTGTCTTTAATGGCCTATCTGTTAGTAAAAAGAAACATTTTTTGATAAGTGGGAATAGCTGCACTTTGGGTATGAGAACAACTACAAGACAGTTGGAAATTGTATTATTTTAGAAAAGTGGCAGAAATAGGTTTCCTTCCAAGGTCTATGACCTTTCCAGCCATGGATTCTTGGCTAGGTTTACCATATAGGCATGAGTTCTTTCCTAACCAGGCAGTTGTTGGTTAAACCCAGTATATAACTGCTACCATGGCATCTTTGAGGTTTCTTGCCAGGCTGGTCATTGTTGTATTCAGTTCAAAACTTGCTAGAACTGTTGTTAATATCTTTCTTGGAAGCTTGCACAACACTTTATGACACTAGGAGACGGTGCTCAGGAAGGAGGCTCTCAGGTCAGCTTGATCTTTCCAGGTTTTGTGATGGAAGTGTGTGGTGTCTCTAGCAACAGGGTCTTTCCTTCAAGTTCTGGCAGGCAAGCAGTAACAATAGCATATATTGTTGTGGGGATCTCTTGGGCCTCCTGACTAACAACTCAAAGGGAATTATCAATGGCTAATATTTTTTTTGTCATATAGTTGATAGCTCCCAGAAAGCTTTATCTGATATGTGGAGTAGCTCCATTTAAACTATATCTGTATACAAATGTATACATTATATGTGTATTTTAAAATAATCTTATAGAATATAGGTTTTCCTATGGCTTTCTCAAACATTCTTAGCATTATCACTCCTCCTTCCCTTGCCCTCTGCATTTCTCTTCCTTTGTTAGGTTGATCTGTTTATCTTTTCAGAATAAAAAAAAAATTACATTTCCACTGCAGAGTCACATTTAGTTTCTAAGCTTGTTACCATAGCAAGAGCTCTCTATTCCCCAGTTTTCCCTGGCTTCATTGTTTATGTTTCTCGGCCAGCATCTGAATCATTTCCCTCCCCACTCTCATGGTGCTACTGTTCACTCCCTCGTCTTTGTTAAGTATTTGTATACTGTGCATGTGAAATTTCATGGAGCCTTCATGTGTAGCCCTCCTCCTCCTCCTCCATTTGGAGAATAGGCAAATTCATGTTGACTGGGTGTGTTCTGATGCCAGCAGCACAGTATTCTTAGGCTTGGGACTTTGTACTCCTAGTTGTCACACATGTGTTGTACTTGACAGCACCCTGTTTATAGCTGGTAAATAGGGACTCATCCCTTCTGTTATATTTCTGCAACTTTTGGGACTCTGAGCTCACAGAATGATTACTCAGTTTTTACTTTTGTTAATTTTTGACTTGTTTATATCATTCCTGCCTTGAGGATTCTCATTTTCCCTTTCATTATTATTATTATTATTATTATTATTATTATTATTATTATTATTATTATTTGTTCTTTTCTCTGTTCTCTTATTTCTAGCTCAGTTCAACATTTTCACGGACCTACCAGGAGGGGAAGTCTGTGTTTTGTTTTGCTTTGTTCCCTGGAAAGGAAGATTGAGCATTGTGTCCTTTCCTTGTGTGCTTCACTTAAGTTAGATGATTTTCTGGAAGACCCTGTGTTAAAAACAAACAGAAGAAGGAGATAAAAATGATGCTTCATTCCAGTAAGCTTATAGAGGGGCCTACCTTTTGTTGGGGTATTAGATGTAGCCCAAAGCAAGGACAGTTCAGAAAGTAAAAGACGTGAGGGAGGCTAGAGTGGAGGCCTTTGAAGGAAAGACTCTAAGTACCAACTCTGAACAACATCAGCAGTCCTTAGAGCACACATAATGTAGACCACGCAAGAGTTAGCAGACTGAAGTCTCCACTAGGGTACCCAGACCAGGGGAAATGGAACTTCAATAAGAGTACAGCCTATGGGCCATCCTACACTGATGTACAGTGATGGTGTTTTAACTTGACTGGGCCATTTCATGTTACTATTTGATTAAAATATTTTGGTCAAGTCTTTGAAGTGTTTATGGACAAATTTAGCATCTGCAATGTAGACTGAGTAAAGCAATCACACTCCCCATTGCAAGGAGGGCTCCACTGAGTTCCTAGAAAAGTAAAGAAAAGGGAGAGTGAGCAGAATTCCTTGTCTGTCCTCAAGCTGGGACAGTTTTTTTATTTGTTTTGTTTTTTGTTTTTGCATTTGTTTTCTGATGTTACACTTAGATACTTACTTTAACCCCCACAACTCTTCACTTGGGTCCCAGATCATCAGAGTCACATAAGTTGATCCTGCTGGCTCTCAGCAGTCAGGTTAGCTCTTGGATATTCTCACCCTCTGTGATTATATTCTACAACAAATCTATATGTGTAGGCTCTTTGTCTTTCCATTTCTCCATCCATCCACCCACCCATCCATCCATCCCCCCCAAAGCTCTGTCTATCTGGCTTTATTTATCAGGAGAACCCAGAGTAACACATGACTGGAAACATCACTGCAGGGCAGTGTGCCTATTGCTAATTCATACAAAACTTCCCCTGTGGATTAACCAACTTTTCAGAATTGACTTGGGTGTGGGTATGGAGAGGTTGGTGGATATAAATGAGAACTCATGTTTCCCTTTACTTGAATGTAGCTTAGGGTTGTTGGCTGTGGGGTGAAACTCTTGTCCTTATATAGTCAGTCTTGCAACTCCAGAGTGACAGAAGTAAACCAGGGCATAGTTCTTTAGGAGATGAGTGGTGAATCTTTAAAGGATACTTTGCTGTTTGGAGAGAGATAACAATGCAGAGACAAATAATATCCATCAAAAATGCCATATTTTTAGAAACATCTTTACTTCACCATTTTGACACAAAAGATCTGATACACATTGCAATCCTCATTTTAATGGTTCAGAAACCAGAGCAAGAGAGGAGATGCCATGGCCTAGTTATAACTGGAGGCCAGTTTGCTTTTCTAATTATGCTATACACTGGGCGTCTGGTACTTTGCTGTCTTTACCTGTAGTCCCACGAGATTTCAGATTTTACTAAAATCCTCTCACCTCATCTCTTGGAAAATTGAGTTGATTTATTTATGATCATACTTTTTATATGAACAAACATTGGGAATCTGGGAGATATAGAGTTCTATGTTTTGTTGTTGTTGTTGTTTGCCATGAGAAAAATGAGTCTATTGTTATATATGCTAGCATAGATTTCTACTGTTATTGCCTGAAGCTTTCTCTATTCTAACTATAGCTATAGAGATGAGAATCTATATGCATTCAAATGGACACAAGAGCACACAGACATGCATTATCTATAAATACACACATATAACACATATATAACATGGGCATTTTGTTCAGTGATTTGCTGAAGTTAGTATTCAAACTTTACTCAGGCCAATATGGCATTACAGAAACGTCTGTAGCAGAGGCTGAATGAGAGGGTGTGTCTTTAGTGTCTGGTATGGTGCTCATCCTCAGGCAGTAGTGAACAAATAGCAGGACTATTATTGAGAATTCTGTGTGCCCTAAGGAGAAGAGGAAAGTCACTGATTAGAGAACCCATGTTTTGGTTTTGTTGTGCTTCCTACTATTCAAATTGACTTTATGATTTCTTGGCCTTTTACAGAAGCTTTCCTCTAGGATACTGAATGCAAATTAAAGCAACATAGTTATCTACACTTTGAACCAGGAATAAACACCTTGGAGGTGCAGCGCATTACATTTATGAGCATTATGAACAGATTCCTGAACAATCTTCTAAGCAACAGTGATCCTCAGAGTCATCCATTACCCAGGGAGGGTTGGGGAACATTCTAAGTAAAGAACGATTAAAAGAGAACGGTTGACTCAGATCTCAAAATACACTGCAGAATTCTCTTCATCTAACATGTTACTGCTTACCAAAGGTTCAGTTCTAGGTTGGCAAGGCTGGGGTATGTTAGGAACAGGGAGAAATACAATGTATATTCTTAGGTCTCATGTGAACTTTCACTCTTTTTTAACAAATGAAGGATTCCCTCTAAGGGAGCCGCTAGAAGGATTTTCCTCTAGTTCATCATTGGCTTTTATTTGACTCTGGTTTGTGTTAGTGCTTCTCAGACTCTGGTGTACTTACATATTACCCAGGGACCCTGTTAAAAAGCAGATACCTTTTCAGTAGTCCTGAGATGCAGGTGGAGAGCTTGCCTGCCTAGTGTTGCTGGTCTGTGGGAATGGCCTTAAGCTCACCTTTCTGTTTAAGAATGATAACTCCCAGGATTTACAAGGGAATATTAGCCCTAGAATCTTGCTTATGCCTCTAGTGGGTAGATGAATGTTACAGACAGATAGGACTCACAGGACTTTGTCGGGCATCCCAAAAATTCAGAAAAAGGGTCTGTAAAGGGTATCTTGTCACTCTTGCTGTCCATGGAACACCACCACCATCACCACCATCACCACCACCACTACCACCACCACACCACCAACACCACCAACAAATCAGATGAAGGAGGTGGGTCAGGGTACACATAGTTGTATTAAAAACAGTCTTCCTAGGGGATATAGAGGTAGCTTGGTGGCTACAAACACTTGTTGCTTAGACCAAGGACCAGAGTTTGATTCTAACCTCCCAAGTTAGACAGCTCATAACCGTCTGTAACTTGAACTCATCTAGTATTCTCTTTTTGAACTCTGTGGGCATCTGCACTTACTTGCACATATTCCTCTACCCATAATTAAAATACAGGGTGAAGAGATGGCTCAGTATGTAAGAACACTTGTTGCTTTTGCAGAGAGCCAACAGGTTTCCAGCAGCTACATGGAGGCACATCACCATCTGCAACTCCAGTTCCAAGGAGTCTGAGGCTCATTTCTGGTCTCCACAGGCAGTAAGCACACCTGAGATGAACATACACACATGTAGGCAAACACTTATAAAATAAAAATAAATAAATATTAAAATTTAAATAAATATTAAAATAAAATAAAATAAAATAAACAGCTTTTTAATACACATTTGCAGAGCTCATTTCTTACCAGTGGCATGCAAATTTCTGGAAGGAATCTGTGTTATGAAACATGTCACTGTTAGGGGGTCCCTGTGCTGATCAGTAAATGCAATTAAATACCTAAAATCCATCCATTTCCTAAAAGAGAATGGTAGTAAGAACTGGCCTCTCCCCTTCCTGCCTCTCTCCCTCATCTAGCCTCTCTTCCTCTGCCCCTCCCCCTTCCCCTCCCACCTCTTCCTCCCACCTCTTCCCCTCCTGCCTTTTCTTCTCTAGTTTCTCCCCTTCCTACCTCCCCTCCTCTAGCCTTTCCCTTTCTTCCTTCCTTTCTCCTTCCTCTCCTCCAGTCTCTCTCCCTCATGTCTCTCCTCATCCTCCAGCCTCTCCTCATCCTGCTGCCTCTCCTCATCCTGCTGCCTCTCCTCATCCTGCTGCCTCTCCTCATCCTGCTGCCTCTCCTCATCCTCCAGCCTCTCCTCATCCTCCAGCCTCTCCTCATCCTGCTGCCTCTCCTCATCCTCCAGCCTCTCCTCATCCTCCAGCCTCTCCTCATTCTCCAGCCTCTCCTCATCCTGCTGCCTCTCCCCCTCCTGCCTTTCCCCCTCCTGCCTTTCCCCTTCCTGCTTTTCTTCCTCCTGTTCTTCAGTTCTTCCTGCCTCTCCCCCTCCTTCCTCTCCTCCTTCTCCCTGTGTCTCTTTAGCATATCCCCCATGCAGCTGTCTTCAATCTCAGTACTCAGGGGCAGAGGCAGGTGGATAGTTGTGAGTTGAACTCCAGCATGATCTACCTAGCATATTTTCGCAACACAGTGAGACTCTGTCAACAAAACAAAACACACACACACACACACACACACACACACACACACAAACCCCAAAACAAAAATCAAACAAAAAAAGAAGAGTAGTAGGAAACAACATGGTAGATTCAAGATGAAGGGATTCATTTATCCATTTTCAGAGGTGTTGGTCAATGATGGTGTGTGTTTTGGGGCTGATCAGCTGAGGTTTCAAGATAAAGGGATTACCCAACAGCATGGTGCTATTGAAGCAGAGAGGTTTGTGTGTGAGCATCTTTGATAGGTACAACACTAGGTTTAGAAACTTCTCCCAGTGCTCCTAGAGAAACCAAAGAGACAAGCCATTACTGCCTTCCCAGTGCATTATTCTGCAAGTGGAAGTCTTTACCAGGTGGCAAAAGACTACAGATTTATTTCCTGATATCCTCACAGCCTCTTCTCACTTTTTGTTTGCTCTCTTTCACTAAGCCCCAAACTCTGTCTCTGTCTCTGTCTCTGTCTCTCTGTCTCTCTCTGTCTCTCTCTCTCTCTCTCTCTCCATACACACACACACACACACACACACACACACACACACACACACACACATATATATGTTTTATATATGTGAGTTTGCTTTTGTCAGATACACCAGAAGAGGACATCAGATCACATTACTGATGGTTGTGAGCCACCATGTGGTTGCTGGGAATTAAACTCAGGACCTCTGGAAGAGCAGTCAGTGCTCCTAACTTCTGACCCATCTCTCCAGCCCCTAACTTTTTATTCTTTATTTGCTTTTTAATTTTCATTACTTTATTCCATTTTATTTTCATTTTTTATTTGCTCTTTTGCTAATGTCCAAACACTGTCTCACTGAATCCATCACAGAGGTCTCCCAGGGATCTCTTGATTTCAAACCTCTGTACCCTCTTCTAGTGAATGTGGGCATTAGAAACCACTCGGTTACTAGCTGCAAGAGTCTGCTCTGAGCCTCCAACTTCTCTGCAGCATGAGCTAGTAGCGTATGTCCTGTAGGTGATCATTAAGACTGTGAGGAAGCGCTTATCCTCTGTGGCTATGGAACCCTGGCAGGGGCAGGGAATGGTTGTCTGTTTTGAAGGGTACTGGGTAGGACTCCATTTTCAGTATGCTACTTATAACATTTATTTGAGGGGAACTTGACCCAACCGTTTGGCTGATACTGCCGCTGTTAGGGCCTGGACTGTTTGGAGAAAAGGATTTCCTTCCTAGTCTGCCTGACCCAGTGTGAATACTCTGAGCAGTTGACTTCTGTGCATAAAATAAACCTCACTGCAAATGTGTGACGAGGAGTGGTGTTTTCACTTGTAAGGCTCCTCACCATCTCCATTTCCAAGGCATGAACAGAGGGAATGGACTCTTCCAGATGCTATGGCTTTGGTTTGTGTGAGCACAAGCAGCACCAGGCCAGTTCTGCAGCTGCAGATTTTGCCCTGTAGTCAGGTCTGATAGGAAAGCCGAGCATTTAACATTCTTTTTTTTCTCTCTCTCTCTCTTCCCCAGGCTATGGATTCCCAGAAATATTCCAAGTCATGGGGTCTGCAGGCAAGGCAGTGGGTGTGGTGTTGTGTGTGATCCCTTGTTTCCCACATGGAGATCACTTCAGGAAGCTTGCTTCCTTTTCTGCTTTTCTCTTTTACAGCGGCAGAGCTCAGGCACCCCATGGATGGAGCATCAGGCACATTTGAACAACCTCTGCTGAGCTTCTACAACAAATGCTTTACTTGAAAGACATGGTAGAGGAATGAGGTCCTTACCCTCTAAAAAAGGAAGAGGGCTGGATGGGGTGGAAGATATCCACTAGCTACAGAGTGACTGAAGCACAGCCATGCTGGGTTTCATGTTGAGGCTACAAACCTACTGCTTTAAAACATAGCCAGAAGTCTGAAGTGAATCTTAAAGAGTTAAAAAAAAAATTTAACAGATGACTGTGTTCCTCTGAATGCCCTAGGCAGTATCTATTTCTGTGTCTTTCAGCTTTCAGTGGCTACTACAGAAATTGGAGGAGACTGGAAAACTCCAGCCCCTGCCTCAGTGGTCCCACCACCTCCTCCTTGTCCCCTGTAAAACTGGCCCTCTTAGTCTAAACTGGTTAAGACTAACAGTGAGATTGCCTGCTTCTTTTTCTATCTTTGTGACCATACCTAGCAAGAAAAACTTACGGGAAGAAAGATATTTTGGCTCATTGTTTTATCAAGGAAAGTCCATGGGCATGGAAGGCATAATTCTGGACTCAGAAATTAGACACCAGAGGTGAATTGTAATGCATCTATGCTGAGTTCTGCATTTTTTGGAGGAAATTGGTTCTTGTTGAAATATGACAGAATGTGTCTATGGCTGCCTGTGTTACTGGGTTCAAAAGAGATAAAGTGAGGTCAGCCCTGCTTTACAATGCCAATTCCTTTTGTCTGTCATCATCAGAAAATAACAAAATGAAACAAAGCACAACAGCAGCAGCAGCAGGAGCAACAACAACAACAACAACAAAACTGTCAACTGAGTGCATTTTGCAGAAATTTTGAGGCTAAGTCATTATAAGCACATTTTATCCTAATTTTAAACAATTTGAAAAAGTTCCAACTGTGTTCAACTTCTCAGCTTCCCCCAACAGTACAATACTAAACAGTAATTAATATTTTCAAAATTAAGGGTGTGTGTATATGTTGTGGGTTGTAAGACAACCCAAACAAAGACGCTAAAAGAATGCAGATAAGAAAAGATCCCTGACAGTTATGTTATCATTAGTGCTTACTCTGAGCTAGGAGCTAAGGGCTTCACAGAGATGAAAACTCACTTTCTTACTTGGCCTATTATTAGGTGACATAGTCACTAGACAGTTCTTTCCCAAGGTCTGGAGCCTGGAGAGACTAAGATTAGGGCCAGTAGTAGATGGGGAAATCTGCTGAAGGTGTACCTTGCCATGGGAACTACGAAGGATGAATGCATGACAAAAAATATGTCTTGAGAAATAAACTGAACAAGGCAGTAGATTCCTGTCATCTAGGGATAAATATCATGGTAGTTCCAATTTTCAAACAAGAAGCTGCCGTGGGCACTGTAATCAGTGGGCTGGACTCTGTTTTAGAATCCTGATGAGGCACTTGAAAGCATACCATTGTCCTTCAGGTCTGCCTTGGGCAAGAACTTGGCAGCCACGCCCAGAGCCCCCAGGGGAGGCTCTATTCCCAGGTGCTCTAGCATGCCTAGGGTCTTAGGATCAGGGGTGAGTAGAACACAACATTTGTTCCAACACCACCAGGAGTAACTGGGACCAGCAGGATCCAGGGACACAGGAAACCCACCTAACCAGTGGCTTAGGTTTCTTCCAGTCTGCCCTGGTTTACCTTGGGCAAAAACTCCACAGCCAGTCTCACAGACACCAGAAGAGGCTCCACTCCCAGGTGCTCTAGCATACCTAGGATTCCAGGATCGCAGGAGCCCAGGATCCCAGGAGCCCAGGAGCTTGGTCACACCAGGATCTCAGGGTCTCAGAGGCAGCTTGACTCCCAGGAACTCTGACATACCCATACTCTCAGGATCACAGGACCCCAGAATCACAGGATCACAGAGACATCTGGACTCTGAGGAGTACTGACTCAACCAGGATTACAGGAGGGACAGGCTCCAGTCAGATACATCGAGGACAGGTAGCACTAGAGATAATCAGATGACAGGAAGCAAGCTTAAGAACATAAGTTTACATGGCAGCATTAGAACCCAATTCACACACCATAGCAAGTTCTGGATATACCATTATACCAGAAAAGCAGGATTCGGATCTAATGATGATGATAGAGGACTTTAAGAAGGACATATGTAACTCCCTTAAAGATAAAGAAGAGAACACCGGTAAACAGCTAGAAACCCTTAAAGAGTCTGAGACCTGAACAGCCAGCCGGGAGCCACAGGCCCCACGACTCCCAGGGGAGACGCAGGGCAGCAG
>NW_022196905.1:2920621-2954528 GCF_008632895.1 Mastomys coucha
AAAAAAAAAAAAAAGAAACCCTTAAAGAATTACAGGAAAACAACCAAACAGGTGATGGAAATGAACAAAGCCATCCAGGATCTAAAAATATAAATAGAAACAATAAAGAAATCACAAAGAAAAACAACCCTGGAGTTAGAAAATCTAGGAAAGAGATCAGGAGTCATAGATGCAAGCATCACCAAGAGAATACAAGAGATAGAAGAGAGAATCTCAGGTGCAGAAGATACCATAAGAAAACATTGACACAACAGTCAAAGAAAAAGCAAAAAGCAAAAAGGTCCTAATCCAAAACATCCAGGAAATCCAGGACTCAATGAGAAGACCGAACCTAAGGATAATAGGTATAGAAGAGAGTGAAGATTCCCAAATTAAAGAGCCAGTAAATATCTTCAACAAAATTATAGAAAAAACATCCCTAATCTAAAGAAAGTGAAGCCTGTGAACATACAAGAAGCCTACAGAACTCCAAATGGACTGGACCAGAAACGAAATTCCTCCTCTCACATAATAATCAAAACACCAAAAGCTTTATTTAAAGAAAGAATATTAAAAGCAGTAAGGGAAAAAGGTCAAGTAACATATAAAGGCAGACCTAACAGAATTACACTAGACTTCTCACGAGAGACTGTGAAAGCTAGAAGATCCTGGGAAGATGTCATACAGACCCTAAAAGAACATAAATGTCAGCCCATATTACTATACCCAGCAAAACTCTCAATTACCATAGACAGAGAAAACAAAGTATTCTATGACAAAACCAAATTTATGCAATATCTCACCACAAAACCATCCCTACAAAGGATAATAAATGGAAGACACCAACAGAAGGAGGTAAACTACACCCTAGAAATAAAAAGAACTATACAAAGAATCAACAAAAGCAGGAGCTGATCCTCGGAGAAAATGGAACGGAGAAAATGAACAAGATAGATAAACCCTTAGCCAGACTAACCAGAGGGCACAGAGACACTATCCAAATTAATAAAATTAGAAATGAAAAGGGAGACATAACAACAGGAACTGTGGAAATTCAAAAAATCATCAGAACTTACTACAAAAGTTTATACTGAACTAAACTGGAAAATCTGGATGAAATGGACAATTTTCTAAACACATGCAAAGTGCAAAAGTTAAAACAGGATCAGATAAGCTATCTAAACAATCTCATAACTGCTAAAGAAATAGAAGCAGTCATTAATAGTTTCCCAACCAAAAAAAGCCCAGGACCAGATAGGTTTAGTGAAGAATTCTATCAGACTTTTAAAGAAGATCTAATACCAATACTCTTTAAACTATCCCACAAAATAGAAACAGAAGGTACACTACCCAATTTATTCTATGAAGCCACAATTATGCTTATACCTAAACCATACAAAGACCAAACAAAGAAAAAGAACTTTAGACCAATCTCCCTTATGAACACCACGATCAGGTAGGCTTCATCCCAGGGATACAGGGATAGTTCAATATAGGGAAATCCATCAATGTAATCTGCTACATAAATAAACTCAAAGAAAAAAAACACATGACCACTATATGCTGATGAAGCATTTGACAAAATCCAACATCCCTTCATGTTAAAAATCTTGGAAAGATCAGGAATTCAAGGCCCATATCTATTCATAGTAAAACCAGGATAACAAAAACTATTCTCAAAAATAAAAGGACTTCTGGTGGAATCACCATCCCAGAACTTAAGCTGTACTACAGAGCAATTGTGATAAAAACTGCATGGTATTAGTACAGTGACAGGCAGGGAGATCAGTGGAATAAAATTGAAGACCCAGAAATGAACCCACACACCTATGGTCACTTGATCTTTGACAAAGGAGCTAAAACCATCCAGTGAAAAAAGGCAACATTTTCAACAAATGGTGCTGGCTCAACTGGAGATTAGCATGTAGAAGAGTGCACATCAATCCATTCTTATCTCCTTGTACAAAGCTCAAGTCCAAGTGGATCAAGGACTTCCACATAAAACCAGATACACTGAAACTAATAGAAAAGAAAGTGGGGAAGAGCCTCGAGCACATAGGCACAGGGGAAAAATTCCTGAACAGAACACCAATAGTTTATGCTCTAAGATCAAGAATCGACAAATAGGACCTCATAAAATTGCAAAGCTTCTGTAAGGCAAAGGACACTGCCAATAGGACAAAGAGGCAACCTGCAGATTGGGAAAAGATCTTTACCAGTCCTACATCCAATAGAGGGCTAAAATTCAATATATACAGGGAACTCAAGAAGTTAGACTCCAGAGAACCAAATAACCCTATTAAAATGGGGTACAGAGCTAAACAAAGAATTTTCAACTGAGGAATATTGAATGGCCGAGAAGCACCTAAAGAAATGTTCAACATCTTTAGTCGTCAGGAAAATGCAAATCAAAACAACTTTGAGCTTCTACCTCACACCAGACAGAATGGCTAAGATTAAAAACTCAGGTGACAGCAGATGCTGGCAAGGATGTGGAGAAAGAGGAACACTCCTCCATTGCTGGTGGGATTGCAAGCTGGTACGACTCTGCACCCATCCTTTAGGAAAATAAGTGTATTTTTAGCTGAGAGGGGATTGCACAGTACTTAAGCAGAGACTAGCCAAAACATAGAACCCAAACTGTCTCCTTCCAGATAGGACCATCAAAGGCCAGCCCAGTCTGCAGCACAGAGGAGTGAAAAGGTCCGTTAGTATTGGTTGGTATTTCAGTTTGCTTTGCTCAGGGCACGGGTGTGCAGACCTGAAAATCCTGAAGAAGCAGAAGTTATTTATTTTCTAAAGGCCTCGATGTTTCTCAAATGAATGTTTAAAAGATCCAGTACTTCCTCCTGAAGCTTCTTCATAAGGTGGTGAGTTTTTAGAGAAAACAAAGACCCGGGAATGGGGTGGATGTCCCCAAAGGGTTGAGTTTAACAGTTCTTTGCCCTGTTGTCATGAGTTGAGGATTTTGTGATCTCCGGTACAAGCTTTCTTCCCTCTTCTCCAGTTATCCAAAGTGTATCTAGCTAGCTATTCATAGGTCTTGCTCTCGAAATTTCTGCATCCAATTCTTCCAAGTACTGAATGTCTCTCATTTTGGTCAGCAGGCTGCCTCTCCTGAACTAGTCTGACTTGCAGCGATGGAGGGCAGGGGACCGCCTTTAGTCACTTGGTGGCGCGCGCGAGCCTCGCAAGGCCCTAGCAGCACCTGCTCTTGACTCCAGCCCCACCCGCACCCCTGTGCTCTGGGAACCGCGCCCCCAGTCGTCCCTTGCAGCAGAGCACCAAGAGCTCAGGGTCCCGCTGGGCAGCTGAGTGTCTTTCTTGTTTGGCCCTTGCAGAAGGTGTTGCGGGATGCGGGCGTCCCGGGCGCCAGCTTCCTTCCCGCTGCCGATCCCCAACCCCCGCCCATTCTCCCCTAGGCTCTGAAAACTGAAGGCTTCCCAGAACAGTTTAGGATCAGCCGCAGGACTACAGCTGCGCGGAGCTTTCGGGGAAGGACAGCCGCTCGCACTAGGGTGGCAGCGGAGCCTTGGGGTTGAGGAAGGGGGAGGGAAGGGCGTGTGCGTGTGTGTGACAGACTGTGGGGGGTGGCGGTCTCGATCTGAGCGAAGGAGAGGGCAGAGGATTGAGGCAGAGCTCTCTGGGTGTCCCCGCCCGCTCCTGCTCCCCGGCGCCCTTCACCATGGAATTGCGCGGAGTTGGGATGGACCACTGCAGCCACCAGGAGCTGGCTGTCGGGCCCAGGGATTCGGCAGGTACTCGCGCTTGGATGGCGAGGTAGGATGGCCGCGCAGCGCGATTCCTGCTGTCCCCACGCAGCGGTCCACCGGAGGTGCCGCTGACTCTCGAAGCGCACAGGGGTGTGGGCGGAGGCCGCCCAGCCGCGCCCGCACCTTCGCCAGTTGTTTCGCCTCTACCACCCACTCGCACCTGCCGCTGCGCGGATACCATGTCTAAGGCGGCTGGAGGCGCGGCGCCAGCGGCGGAAAGTTGTCCCTCGGCTCCGGCCGGCGCGTCGACACCCGCGGGCGTGGATGATCTATCTAAAGTGACGGACGAAGAGCTGCTGCAGTGGAGCAAAGAGGAGCTGATCCGCAGCCTGCGGCGCGCCGAAGCCGAGAAGGTGAGCGCGATGCTGGACCACAGCAACCTCATTCGCGAGGTCAACCGCCGTCTGCAGCTGCATCTAGGCGAGATCCGAGGGCTCAAGGTGAGTACTGGGCCTGGCAAGAAGGCTGGGCTGGGCGTGGCAGGGATCTGGGAGTCGCGGTGGGAGTAGGGTGGGAGAGCCGAACTTTCGTCCCTCCGTCAACAGGTGAGCTTCTCCCTTCTCCCAGGAGCACCCCTTGTCTCCATCTCCAGCCCTTAAAGTTTTCCAAACTTTGGAGGCCCTTTCTTTTCTTCTTAAGGGGACTTGGCATCTGGCTTTCTCTGATGCTTCTGAGACTAAAGGAATAAGAACCAAGGATGCCAGAAGTCAGAGAAGGGCACAGTGAACACAAGGGATCTTTAATGTCCTAAGGAACCAAGATGCTTCGGGAATTAGGTTACAGTACCCCTTGGGAGAAGACTAGCGAGCTTGCCAGCCCGGTACATCTTCACCTTTAGGGGTCGAATGTAGCTGCTCCTGCGCCGCCACTAGCTTTCTGGTGAGCAGAGGGCAAAGAAAGGACACCACTGCTGGGAACAGGAGAGGAGCCTCCTCGGGTACCACCCGAGGAGCCAGTGTGAGTGTAACTCGGTGCTGGGTGCAGGTGAGCATGGTCTACCTTCAAGTCTTTTCTAGCCCCCGTGATTTTCTTCCCTTACTAGGGTTGGCGTCATCTGGAACTACTTTGCTTTCCTGTTCTTTCCTCACTGGATTTCACATTAATTTTATTGAGCATGGGGTAGGGGCAAGTGTAGAAGGCGCTGGGTAAGTGTTCTTAGTGATGCTTTGTTTTTGAGCCAGGTCTACTCCCAAACCCAGGA
This sequence comes from Mastomys coucha, assembly GCF_008632895.1. NCBI lineage: Eukaryota > Metazoa > Chordata > Mammalia > Rodentia > Muridae > Mastomys > Mastomys coucha. Next base: position 2,925,575 of record NW_022196905.1, read on the forward strand.
ACTTTCTTTTCTCTTTGGAGAGCTCCTATGTGCCAGCCAGGCTGCCGCAGACTCCTCGGGAACCGCCCTGACGCTGTGCACTGCAAACTTCCTTTGCTCACAGCTAGCCTGGAGCCTTCTGGTATTCCTTCCTCTCATTGTTCTGCTTTTGTTTATAGGAAGCCAGTCGAAAACGAAATCGGCATAGGAACCCCAGGGACCAAATTCCCTCCAGGCACAAAATGTTCCAGTGTCTCTCCTTTTCCTCTCGGATTCTCAGGGAGTAGGCACCATTCCTTAATTGTTCCAGCGCTCCAGCTCTGGGATTCTGGGGTGCTGAGGAATGTGAACGGACAGATGCTCCAGACTTTCCTATGTGTGAGCCCCAGCGGAGATGGCTCTCTCAGGTCCAAATCTGATGTCACACAGTGCCTAGAGTGGGTGCGGATACGACTATTCCCACAGCCAAAATATTTCTCGTTTTAGTTTATTACTAATGAGTATTTATTAAGTACTAGACTCCTTGAGGAAATGAGAGGAAGGGTAGAATAGAAGGAATATGGTCTTGGAAGTAAGTTTGAAGAATCCTCCTTTATTAGGATGGCCTTGATTTATTGATTAATAAAATGTAAATGGTAAGGTCTACTTCCTAAGGTGCTATGAGAATAAGCTACAACAAAGTAGAGAGGTTTGACGCTGGAAACTGTGGTAGTTACCGTCAGGAGAAAGCATGAAGTAGACCCATGTGCCTCCAGGAGCTGGGTTTCTTGGCAAGGCTGGGCAGTAGAGCTTGCTCGTGATGCTCCAGTTTAGTGTTCTTCCATGGTTTGAAATGCAATGTGGCTCGGGAGAGTTTTTAATTAATTTCTAAAGATTTCACTCAGATGAAAAACTAATATTAATCACTCAAGAAATCCTTGGAAGTTCTTTTAGGCTGTGTATGATATGTAAGTCTAGGAGAGGGCAGGGAGGAACAGCATGAGTGAAACATTATCTGGTCATCCCTCCAGTAGCCTCATTTGGAAAAATAACTATGGAGACAGTTAAGAGCAATTTTTCTTCAAGTGGACAGCTTAGAGGTTTGGATTCATAAACCAGTATTACAGGGCTTAGTGGGCTACGTCCTTATCAAGTTCAGAATCGGTGGACATGGTCACTATGATGTTCATGCCTGGCTTGGATTCCAGAACCCTGACGAGGGCAAGGTCATAAGGAAATGGCAGCACACAGACGCAAGGAAACCTGGGATGAGGTGGGATGCACTCACTCGGATGGAGGAGTAGGGGCACAGCACTCCTCAAGCTCAGTGTGCTTATTATATATGTTTGAACAGGGAGGCAGGGTTATCGCATGTAGGTGGACAAAGAGGTGAGGTTGTTATACATATCTGAACAAGGAGGAAGGCTTAGCTAATCTCCTATAGGCTGTCTCTGTAGGCTGTGAACATCCGGTGAAGGCAGAAAGTGGTGACACACTGTCAACTTTGCCATCCTTCTGAGCCTCACATGGAAGGCTTTGTCGATCCTGTGGGACTGTGGTATTAGGGTCCTTGACATGTTACCATCAGACATCACCCACTCCTTACAAGTCATCTTCCGTCGCAGACTCTGCCCCTCTTTGTTGTAGCCGTGGTAGAGCCCAGGCTTTTTTGTCCATCGTGAGTGTACTGTGATTGGAAGACTCTTCTTCTGAGGGCCAGTGTTCTCCCTTCCACTTTTCAGTTTAGATAGGAGTTTCCCTGGATTCCATAGTGAGCCATGATTGTGCCTGATTAAATGAGTGGTAGGAATACTTTCTTATTTTTGTTTTAACTGGAAGAAAGTGATTAAATTTTGGGGGCCTCTAAGGGCCTGGCACTCTTGAAGACTGTAAATGTTGTGTAATTGGGAGCACGACACCTTTCCGTGACCTTACTTTAAAAATCATATCTAAATCTTTTGAAGTGACAAGGTAGCAGTGCCAATGTACAGTTTGGTCAGCTCAGGGTAATGGATGGCCCATCCTCTCCAATCTTCTTATCTGTTCAGTGGTATATTATAATACTGTATAAGCTTTTATGAAGGTTAAACATTACACAGATAGAGTGAGGCCAAAGAGTTAAGAGTACTTTCTCAAGGCCACACAGATGTGAAATGTCCAAAACCAGCTTATCGGATACACTTTGTCCAGTGTGTGGACACAGCCATGAAGGGAGGAGATGTTGGTTAGAGTGTTGGCCAGTGTGCTCTAAGGATCGAAGAACAAGCTGTTCATATTGCTGAGCCTGGAATCCTGGTGGGGATTGTTTAGATGAACTGAGTAGCTACAGATTTGTTGCCCATATTACATTAATTTCACCACATTCTTTGTATATGTTAGTTTGATGTTGCTGTGATAAAACACCATGACCATGTCAGAGCAGGAGGCTGAGAGCTCAGACCCCCAACTATAAGCATAAAGCAGGTAATAGGGATAACAGGAAGTGGCGAGAGAGGTCTTTTGACTCTCAGAGCCCATCTCCAGTGACACACTTCTTCCACCAAGGCCACACCTCCTAAATGCCCCCCAAATAGGATAACAACAGCAACCGGAGACTTTGGAGCCATGTTCAGATAGCTGAGCCTGTTAGGGGTGGTGATGTGTGGGGGCATTATCGCACTATCATTCGAACCACTGTATTCCTTAACTACCAATGTCAAGAATTGTAGAAAACAATTCTTCTTGTACTGGAGCTATAGCTCTTGGTTGAAATCTTGAGTAGATTTAACTTTTAAAATGCACTTTAAGCACTTAGGGTAATATCTTATGGCTTATGGAGATATTAAAAGGAAAGCTAGTGGGTTTTTTTTTTTTGTGTTTTGTTTTTGTTTTTTAGAAAGACCACATCTTAATACGTCAGATTTAAAGAGCTAGTTCACAAGATTACTAGTTCAATCTGGTTGTTTCATCAGAGGTTGAAAAATTAGACCAACATTGAAGACAAATAATATTCCCCAAAACATTAATAATAGGAAGAGGGAGCTATGGGAGGTGTGAATGGGTGCTGGCTAGACCACCTGCTTTGGGGTCTTGGAAAAGCCTCCATTTCATTTCTTAAGGAAGACATGATAACACTTCTGTGCATTACAGTTCTAGGTCAGCCATGAACAGTCATAGCATAGACAAATTTGAGTGTTTTCAGGTGGAAATTCATTCAAATGAAGGGCAACACAATTTGAAGTTCATCTCAAATGCCTGGATAGAGCTAAATGTCAAATAATTTTTTAATCTTATCAAGATTGATTTTGTTTGGAATCATTTTCTCTGAATATCCAAAGCTTCTAATTTCCTCTAAAGCATCGATATCAAGGGCTAACCCTCCTATTGTCCACTCCAACATAACGAGGGCTATCTAAAAAGAACATGGGATTCTTTCTCAGCAGCTACAGCTGTAGCTTGTTTGGGCAATAGGTTTAGAGCTTTAAAGCATTGAGATACCCATAAACACACACACACACACACACACACACACACACATGTATATATAGTGTCCACTGTATACCGCTTAGCGTGATAAGTGTGTTGCATGTACAGAAATATCAGACATTTGCTTCTTACATTGTCAGGGCTCTAGATGAGAAATGAGATGAGGTGATGTCTAGTGAATGCGCAAGTATGTCAAAGGCTTATGTGTTGGATAAGAGAGTCATTTCATCATGATAGTATTATGGTTCTGGGGGATACTTCTCAGAGAAATCTCTCATATTGTGTAACTTCCTTCATACCAGTAAGATATTTTCTACTTGGAAATAGTCAGATAGAAAAGGGATTTATTAATTTTCCCTGGCAATGGGAGGTACCTGAAATGTTTCAGGACAGGCTCAACATGCAGAAACTTTTTGAAGACCAGTCTGGCAAGGAGTGCTGACTGAGGTTAGTGAGGGAAGACAGAAGACAAGTGGCTGAAGGTAGGAGGAAGAGTCAGGTTTTCAAACCCCTAGCATTTTTCATACACGTTACTACTGTCTGGATTTGCTTTCTGATACTCTGTTACCAGAGTGAATGCTGTAAGATGTTGGGTTCTAGGGTTCATTAATGTTCATGAACATTCCTAACATTTTCAGTAGTACCTAGTACATAGTCTGTGATTACTAACTCTTTGTGATTGAACAAACGAATCACTATTCATGCTACAGAAGTAGACAGAGACAGAACATTTGAAGCTCTGTGGCACTTGAGGGATTTTTCACTGTATCCTAAGGGGAATGGGAAGCTATTAAAGCTTCATGACAGGAGGAAAAAAATTAATATTTGGAAGTCCAAGTTCCAAAGATTTGTTTGGCTCAGAAATGGAAGGTGAGGGTGTCCAATATGGACAACCTTGTATTCTTATAAAGAGCAATAGGTGGAGGTAACATTTGCTAGGGAATGGTACTTTGGAAGAGCAGTATTAGAATAGCAGTAGCTTTGGCTTATGTTTAAAGGTGAGTTGCCTGGGTGAATTTCCAGTGGCTACGGCCAGTGAGGGTGGAAAAAAATGCCCCTAATGGGGTATCTGTGCTTTTCTTAAGGAGTTGAGGAAATGGGGTGGCTCATGCTTTGTTATTTCTGAAAACTTCACATCAGCTTTTTCAAAGTGCTACCTCAGAACTGCTCAGCATTTTCAAGCCATAAGAAATTTTCTTTTTTATCTCTTCTCTTCTCCTTTCTTCTCTCTTTTTCTTTCACTGGCATAAAACTCACCAGGGTTGCCTAAATTAGCCTTAAGGTCCTAGAAAGGCTCCTGCCTCAGCCTCGAGGGTTCCTGAGATTGCCTATGTGAACCACCATACCACCATCTTGTTTCTAGAGTTTAGGGCAGGGAAATCCTATCATTAGGCAAGTTTCCCATTTATCAACTGGCTATTCCCTAATTGCTGGCTGAGCGAAGCTCCTTAAAGCCCAGGCTCTTCTGTGAAACACTCTTAAATATTATCTCCTAAACATTGGGATGGAAAACTGAATAAAATAACTGGTAGAGTATCCCTTATGGAACATAATTAATACCTACAGTTTAACCTTATGGTTATCGTCATTTTCATCTTTCTGTGGTCTGTCACCTGGCCTGCAGTGGCTCTCAGCCTTCCTAATGCTGCGACTCTTTAATAGCATTCCTCATGTTGTGATGACCTCCTCCATAAAATCATTTTCTTTGCTACTTCATAGCTATAATTCTGCTTCTGTTATAAATCCTAATGTGAACATTTTTGTAGATAAAGATTTGCTAAAGGGTTTATAAACCATATGTGAGAACTACTATAAGGATTACTTAGTTCTGGGGCTTTCCATATTGAGGGTCTAGATGAAATGCTACCTCTTCTGTCTGCTTCCCTTGAACTTCCATCTCTCTTTTCAGGATATTAACCAGAAACTCCAAGAAGACAACCAGGAACTGAGGGACCTATGCTGTTTCCTGGATGATGACCGGCAGAAAGGCAAAAGGGTGTCCCGGGAGTGGCAGAGATTGGGTCGCTACACAGCTGGAGTAATGCACAAGGAAGTGGCCTTATACTTGCAGAAGCTGAAGGAGCTGGAGGTGAAGCAAGAGGAGGTGGTGAAGGAGAACATGGAGCTTAAGGAACTCTGCGTGCTGCTGGACGAGGAGAAGGGCGTAGGATGTGCCGGCAGCCGCTGCTCCATCGACAGCCAGGCCAGCCTGTGCCAGCTGGTGGCCTCTGCTGCCCCCTATGTGCGGGATGTGGGTGATGGCAGCAGCACCTCCAGCACTGGCAGCACTGACAGTCCAGACCACCACAAACACCATGCAAGCGGGGGCAGCCCTGAACATTTACAGAAGCCCCGGAGCGAGGGCAGCCCAGAGCACACAAAACACAGGAGCACTAGCCCTGAACATCTACACAAACCCAGGGCTTCTGGGACCCCAGATCACCCCAAAGCACTGAAAGGACCCAGCCCTGAGCACCACAAGCCCTTGTGCAAGGGCAGCCCCGAGCAACAGAGGCACCCACATCCAGGGAGCAGCCCAGAAATGCTGCCCAAGCACGTGTTGAGTGGGAGCCCTGAACATTTCCAGAAGCACAGGCCGGGAGGCAGCCCAGAACATGCCAGGCACAGCGGAGGGAGCCCTGAGCATCTTCAGAAACATGCCCTTGGTGGGAGCCTGGAGCACCTCCCCAGAGCCAGGGGAACAAGCCCAGAACATCTCAAACAACATTATGGAGGCAGCCCTGATCACAAACATGCCGGTGGCAGTGGAGGTAGTGGCGGCGGGGGCAGCAGGGAGGGCACCCTCCGGCGGCCTGCTCAAGAGGACTCATCACCCCATCACCGGAATGTCTACAGCGGCATGAATGGTGGGTCAGTACGCGCTGGGAGCTGCTTTGGCCTGGCAACTCAGTAGACCACTAGGAACGCAAAGTGGATCTCCAGCAGTAAATGTTAGGAAAAGGGAGCTTTGCCTAAGGGGTGGGTAGGTAGGAGATCTAACATTTTCCAGGAATAAAGATCATGTATTTCTTCTCCCTTCTCCCCTTACTTTTTATCTTATACAATTATCAGCCAGAAGGAGCTTGGGTGTGAGGGGTTACAGAGGAAATGTGAGCTGTTCATCTTGGGCTGCTGAGTTGCCGGGGGGGAAAATCTATTCTTTATTGGATTAAAAAAAAAAAATAGATTTTTTAACTGTGTCCTTGAACAGTCTCTTAGCTGCATGCTGTTTCTTACCAGGCATTACTTGTGGCATGGTTTCCAAATGAATCCAGTGAATAGCTTATGTACAGGAAGAAATGAATATTTTAAAGCAACAACGAAATTTCATGTTCTTAAACAGACTCCATGGGGTTTGCTTAAGTATCCGTGTATGTGCCTTTATCTTGATTTTTTTTTTTATTTTCTATTGGGTTGTGATTAAAGCATCAATTGTGACCTTTACTATTTGTATTAAAATGTAGCAAATGGTCCGTTCCCTACTCAGATCCTATTACCCCTTCACCAACGTCTCAACCATATTCTGAGTCTGATGCACTTACTTGGCAGGAGACATCTTTCTGGGTCAGTTCAATGTGCCTGTTAAAAAGGTGCTTCTGTCTAGAGTCTAGAAAGTAGAACATCCACTGTAGCTGTTGAGGTGACATTAGATTAGAGCTCTTAAACCTTTTGGAAGAGGCTTAATTTTCTGCATCCTGGTTCTAAAATCACTTTTAACTTGAAAAAAAAATTCTTAAAGAAAATAAAGTAGCTCTACCGTCCACCCCCAGCCCTGCCATCCAGTTCTTTTGTTGGGTTGCAGTGGTCATGACTGGCTTTTATCAACTGTGGGGTTTCCATTCAAGATGTGTGAGGTTTATCATTCTATTTGAAATCTGCTCCAGAGTCTGTGGACAGCCTGCTCCAAGCAGGGATGGAGGTGGTTGCCAGTTTTTAGTAGTGACACAAAAGGGTGAGTTTTCAGTACTGTAGCTGGGGATTGACCTGTTCCATTTCATCCTTCTCACTAGTGTTAAAATGGACTCTGGACACTTGCTGTCCAGTACCCTGTGCTCTGAGTGAAAAGGAAGAAAAGAGGGAGCAGGCAGGGAAAAGGCAAGGCTGTTGCTTTCTTTGTTGTGCACATTGAGAGGTGGCTGGGGGGAGCCAGTTCCCTGTTGTCCTGCAGCTTTGGCCTCACAGTTCTCCGCAAGAGCCCAGAGTCATCTAGAAAGACAGTTCAGTTGCAGCTGTCCTGAGAGGGGCCACCGGTTATGATGCTTGTCTTCAATGGCCACAGTGGGTTAATGGAAAAGTAAAATTAATGCCTTGTCCATTTGTGATTACTCTTTAATGAGCTTGAGAAGTAACTGTACTATTTTAAGGAAACCTTTCTTAAGCAAAAAAGACTGAGATGCAAAATGGTTCTTTAAAGTACAGCTTATTATTTTATCTTACTGTGTATAAACAATTATTTTTATCTACAAATTGTTGCATAAATATATTAGGTAAAATGGGTATATTGGTTCTCTCTATATATGTATATATGTATATATATGTATATAGTTCCTATATATATACACACACATATATATATATATAGTGGCATGGTTAAATCAATCTAATTAGCATATCTATCCTACAGCTTACAAGTTATGTTTGTGGAGAGACATTTGAAGTTTGCTTTTTTATTTATTTTGAGATATGTAAGATCTTGTTAATGCCTATAATCATTCTTCTGTGCCTACCTTCTCTGCCTTTCTGTCTGTCTGAAACATTTAGCTCAGTGGTAGAGTGTTTGTGTAGCAAGTGTAAAGGACCTGAGTTTGGTCCTTGACTCTGAAAATAAATCAGTTGATCAAATATGTTTGTCTGTTCTTAGATTTTTCTATCTCATCCCTATGGTCACTGTGTCTTTAGAAGTTTTTGTATTGTACTATGTTGTTTTCATTATAATTAAGTTATAATATATTTTAAAATTGAGTGTGAATTCTTCAGCCTTCTTCTTTTGTTTAACATTGTTTTGGATATTCAAGGTTATTTATATATTCATTTTAATTTTAAGAATTTTTAAAATCATCTATTTGGAAAATGTCATTGGGGTTTTGGTAAAGATTACATCGATTCTATAGTCTATGATTGTAGAATATTCTTTAGTTTATCTCTTTTTTATTTATTGTATCATTTTTTATAGTTTTTAGTATACAGGTCCTTTACTTCCTTGATTGTGTGTGTGTGTGTGTGTGTGTGTGTGTGTGTATGTGTGAGTGATATTGGTGGTGCATGCACATATGTGTTCTTATATAAAGTTTAGAGGAAGAACATCAGGAGTCATGTGGTATCACTCCTCTTATTCCCCAGAGACAGTTTCTCTTATTGAACCCACACACTGAGCCCTCAGTGCCCAGCTTTCAGGTACATTCTGGGCTATACCTGGCTTTTTATGTGGGCACTGGGGATTATAACTAAGGTCCTTATGCTTGCATAGCAAGTGGTCTCACCAGATCCCTCATTAAATTATATAGATCTTTTTTGCTATCTTTTTGTTGTTTTTCCTTGTATAAATGGGGACACCCCCTTAATTTCCTTGTTGAGTATCTAATAGAATTGTTACCTATTTGAGGATTCTAGGTTTATGTCTTTTAACTTCACCTAATTTGATTACCAGGTGTAATAAGTTTTTGTTTTGTTTTGATTTTTTTATCTGTAGATACTTTAGAGATTTCTCTAGACAAATCATGTTATCAGCAAACACAGTTCATGTCTTCCTTTCCTATCAGGATGAGTTTGATTTCTGCCTTGGCTAGGGTTGTCAAACCTTTCATAAATAGAGTGGCAGGAGTGAGTATCTTAGAGGAGAACTTATCTTCTGAGTTTGAGGATAGCGTGAGCCATGGGTTTATCAAGCTAGCCTTGACTAGTCTGAAACTCGTTTTTTTCTATAATCTGTTGACTTTCTTTTTATAAAAAGATGTTGCTTTCAAGGGTAGGGCTTCAGATAAAGATGATATTATATATGACTTATTACTACCTGAATTCATGTAAACTTAGTGGGCTAAAGAAATGAATTTTAAAATTTAGCAGTATAATAATTTAAATCTAGTAGAAGGATTATATGATTGAAAAATTTCATAGCTACTTCAGTTCTTGTCACCAAGTGTTTTCATTCCTAAGTAATGGCTCTTCTGCTAAGAGTTGATAGTCTCACCAGAGTGTAATTCCAGTACATGTGCACTGCATTTTTATTTCTGTAATTAATTGGAAACTGAAGTGGCTCAATGAGATATTTACGGATCATCAACCTGTAAACTTGGGCATTGGTAACTTGTATTTATTCCACCATTACAAATTAATTTTTGATATGGATGGTAAGACATACTTTTCCCTGCTTTTAAATCCACACACAATTTGTTGTAATCATTGGTGTATGAACAGATAAGAACCAGCCAGGAAGTTAATCCTGAATTACAAATTGGCTGAGTCATTTCCAGAGCCACTCTGTTTGGGGCTGGTGTGAAATATGAGTGCTGTGGATTAAGCTCTTGCATATTTTTGCATGAACAAAAAGCACATGAAAGCTAGTGGGAAAATGGTTTGGACTGTGGCAGACTGAAACTGGTAAACTCTGTGCTGGGAAGGCATTGTCTTCTCAGAGGATGTGTATCTCCATAACCACACCCATGCACACTAAGGAAATCTATCCCCAAACATATCTTAGCTAACTGTGTCTCAGCATCTTTAAATCCTCTCATGTTTTTAGTTCTTGAACTTTATCTATTAGTTTCCTTCTGTTGTCACACTTGATGTAATCATCTTAATCTAGAAAACAAAGGGAGATTTTTAGATACCTTTTCCCTCTTTAAACTTCTAACCTCTTATAATTATTCCTTATAGCTGTTTGAAAATCAACAAAAGCAGCATACATAGGCATGTATATTCTAGACTAACCAAAATCTTCATGCATGGACATACTTGCTTGTGTTTTTTTTTTCTCTTTCTAGCTTATAGACAGACAAGAGTTCCATTTTCAAAAAATGAAGTAGATTCAACATTTAATTCATCTCAACATTAAGGAAAATTCCTGTTTATTAAAATTGCTTATTGTATTCCAGATTTGTAATTACAGAAATCATAAGTAGCTATTTCTAGCTATAAATATATACAAACAGAACCTCAAACATTGAAAAGATGGGTTTTATTTGCCTGACTGTTGAAATGAGACATTGAGTTAAGTTTCCTAGGAGGTGCAGGGATCTTCTTTTTCAGGTTTTGCTTGCAGATTCCAGCTGGAGGGTCTTTATGACTCTGGTTCTTTTAGCAACCATCTTCTCTGTTATTGATTTCAGACAGAGACAGTTTACCCACTGAGCATTACCAGTGAGTCAAATAGTTTTAGTAAACAGTTAAAAGTTTTGAATTCCAGAGGCATAGATCTTTGTTTATCATAAAACAAGAAGAAAAACACAGAAGGAAAACTAGCCTTTATGGTATTCTTTTTCTTTTGAAAGTAAGAGGAACATAGAATGATCTCTTTGTGTCCTTTGAGCACATTTCTTTTTTTTTCTTTGTTGATTTTTATTTAATCTTCTCTCATATAATACATCCTGACTGCAGCTTCTCTTTCCTCTGTTCCTCTTAGTTCCCTGTACCTTCCATCTCTTGCAGGTTCCACCCCCAGGGACATAAACTGAACACCACACAACAAGATACACTAAGACCAGGCACAAACCCTCACATCAAGGCTGGGTGAGGTGATCCTTTAGAAGGAAAAGATTCCCAAGAACAGGCTAAAGAGTCAGAGACACCTCTTCTCCCACTCTCAGGAAGGCCCCACAAACACCAAACCAACAACTATTATATATATATATATATATATGTATATATATATATATATATACACACATATACGTATATGTATATGTATATGTATATATGTATATGTATATGTATACACATATACATATATATATAAAGAATCTATCACAGACCCACACAGGTTCCACAATTGCCTCTTCAGTCTCTGTGAGCCCTATCTTGCCTACTTGATCCCATTTGTCATGCTCTCTCAGTGTCCTCGACTGCTCTGATTCCCACAATTCCTTCTCTCCTTTCTTCTGTGGGGTTTTCTGAGCTCTGCAGGGTAGGTAGGCGCATGAGGGACCTAATGGAGACTTCCAGCCTAGGCTCTCTCTTTTTGTTTAATGTTTGGCTGTGGGTCCCTGCATCTGTTCTTAGCTGCTAAAGGCAGCCTCTCTGGTGATGACTGGGCTAAGGCTAGGCTAGGCACTGATCTATTGTATAGCAGAACTCCTTCAGGATTTATTGATTTTTTGTTGTTGTTTTGACAGTTGTGTTTGTCCTAGGTCTCTGGACTATCCAGCCTCCAATTTCTGGTCAAGCAGTCAGTGTTCATCATGGGCTCCCTGTGCTGACGTAGGCCTCAAATTAGACTAGCCATTGGCTGGCTGCTCTGACAAGGTCTGTGCCACCATCACTTCAGCAACACAATAGGCAGGACAGGTTGTTGTTCAAAGTTTTTGTGGCTGGGTTGCTGTTCCAATTCTACCACTAGAAACCTTGCCTGGTTACAGAATATGACTGTATCAGGCTCCGTAGCCTTCATTACTAGGAATCCTTGCTAGGGTTATCCTCATAGAATCTTGGGAGTTTCCACTACACTAGCTTGCCCAATTACCCCCAAGATATTCTCTAGCTCCAGTTATCTCTCCCCTATATTTTTTCTTCTCATTCCTTCTCCTCAACCTGATCCCTTCTAATCCCATCCCCATCTGTCCCCAGTTCAGCCACAAAATCTATTTTGTTTCTTCTTTCCAGGGAGATCCAGTGTCCATGGTAGAGCCTTCCTTGTAATTAAACCATCTCTGGGCCTGGGGATTGTAGCATGGCTATCCTTTAATTTATAGCTAATATCCAGTTATAAAGGAGCATATACCATGGTTATTTTTATGGGTCTAGGCTACTTCACTCAGGATGATTTTTTTTTCATTTCATTCATTTGACTTGAAATGTCATTGTTTTCAACTGAAAAATATCCTACTGTGTATATGTACCATGTCTTCTTTATTCATTTTTTGGTTGAGGGACATCTAGGTTATTTCTAGTTTGTGGCTATTATAAATAAAGCTGCTATAGATATGGCTCAGCATGTTTCTTTGCAATAGGACATCTTTTACGTATATGTCTTAAGAGTGGTATAGCTGAATCTTGAGATAGATCAATTCCCAGTTTTCTGAGGAAGCACCATATTGATTTCCATGGTGACTGTAGAAGTTTGCACTCTCACCATCAACAGAGGATTGTTCCATTTGCTCCATACTAGTCATTAAGATAGGTGTAAAATGGAATCTCAGAGTGGTTTCAGATTTGTATTTGTCTGATAACTAAGGATGTTGAACCTTTAAAAAGAAGTGTTTCTCAGCTATAGGAGGTTTCTCTATTGAGAATTCTCTGTTTAGATCTTTCCCTCATTTTTAAGAATTGGACTACGCTCTTTGTTGATATTTAGTTTCTTTATATGTTTTGAATATTAGCCATCTAGAAGATGTGGGGTTGAAGAAAATCTTTTTCCATTCTGCTTTGTCCCTTTGATGGTATTGTCTTAGAGATACTTTTCAGTTTCATGAGGTTCCATTTGTTAATTGTTTATCTTGGTTCCTTTACTATAAGGATTCTGTTGATGAACTTGTCTCCTGTGTCAATGCTTTCAAAGCTATTCCTCATTTCCTTTTCGATCAGTTTCAGTCTATCTATTTTATGTAGAAGTCTTTGATCTACTTAGACTTGAGTTTTGCACAGGGTGATAAATATGGATCTATTTTCATTCTTCTACATGCTGATATCTAGTTAAGACCAGCACTGTTGCTTGAGGATACTTTCTTTTTCCCAGTGTGTATTTCTGGCTTTTGTTTTTTTAATCAAAATTATACATAGGTACATGGATTTATGTCTGGCTCTTCAATTTGCACCAATCGACATGTCCATTTTGATGCTAATACCATGTGGCTTTTATTACTAGAGCTTGAAATCAAGTATGGTGATACATCTTGAAGATCTATTACTGTTCAGAATTATATTAACTATTCTGGATTTTTTTGTTTTTCCATATGAAGTTGAGTATTGTCCTGTCAAGGTCCACAAAGAATTATGAAGGAATTTTTATGATTGCATTGAATCTGTAGATTGATTTTGGCAGGACGGTTACTTTTACTATGTTAATTCTACCAATCCACAATCAAGGGAGATATTTCCATTTTATGATATCTTCTTAAATTTCTTTCTTCAAATCCTTGACATTTCTGTCATACATGTCTTTCACTTTCTTGGTAAGAGTTATCATCCTAAGATATTTCATATTATTTGAGGCTATTGTAAAGATATTGTTTTCCTGATTTCTTTGTCAGTCAATTTGCCATTTGTATATAGAAGAGCTATTGATTTTATTTTAATTTTTTTATTTAATCTTGTATCCAGTAACTTTTCAGAAAATGTTTCTCAGTTATAAGAGTTCTCTAGTGGAATTTTTAGGGTCATTTATATATATTATCATATCAACCTTAAATATAATACTTAGGATAAAACTTGTATCCTCTTCATCCCCTTGAGTTGTCTTATTGCCGTAGGTGAAATTTTAAGTACTATATTGAATACATAGGGAGAGAGTAGGCAACATTTTCATGTTTCTGATTTTAGTGGAATTGCTTTGAATTTCTCTCCATTTAATTTGATTTTGGCTATAGGCTTGCTGATACTTGTCTATTATATTTAAGTGTATCCCATGTATCCCTAATCTCTCCAGTACTATCATGATGGGGTTTTGGATTTGTCAAAGGCCTTTTTTTTGGCATATAATGAGATGATATGTGAGTTTTTTTCTTTCAGTTTATTTATATGGTGGATTATATTTAGTGATTGCCTTGTGTTGAACCATCACTACATCTCTGCAATAAAACCTATTCGATCATAGTAAACAATCCTTTTATGTATTCTTGCAATTTGTTTTCAGCTATTTTATTAGTTTTGAATCTTTGTTCATAAGGAAAATTGGACTATAATTCTATTTGTTTGTTGATTCTTTATGGGGTTTGAGTATCAAGGTAACTGTTTCCTCATAAAATGAATTGAAAGTGTTTCTATTTTGTTGAATAATTTAAAGGAGTATTGGTGCTAGCTTTTCCTTGAAAACCTGATAGAATTTTTCAATAAAACGATCTGGCCTTAGGGTTTTTTTTTTTTTTTTTTTTTTTTTTTTTTTTTTGGCTGTTGTTTGGAGACTTTTAATGACTGCTTCTACTTTACCAGGGCTCACAGGTCTATTTCCGTTGCTTATCTGTCTAGCTTAAGCTTTGGCAAGTGGTACCTATCAAGAAAGTTATCTATTTTTTTTTTTAGATTTTCCAATTTGGTGGTTTAAAGTATGTCCTTATGATTCTCCTGATTTTGTTGCTGTCTGTTGTTGTCCCCCTGTTTGTTCCTAATGTTCTTAATTTTTATATTCTTTATCCATCTCTTAGTTTAGTTTGTCTATCTTATTGATTTTCTCAAAAAATCAACTCTTTGCTTCATTGATTTTTTTTTATATCATTCTCTTCTATTTTATTGATCTTTAGCTCTCAATTTGATTATTCTTGCCATCTTGGATGTGTGTATTTCTTTTTGTTCTAGAGCTCTGATGTAAGTTGCTAGTAAAAATTATCTCCAATTATTTTACATAGGCACTAAGTGCTGTAAACTTTCTTTCATTTTAGCACCATTTTCATTGTATTCCATGAGTTTGAATATGCTGTGTGTTTATTTCATTGAACTCTAGAAACTGATTTCTTCCTTCATGTCTGTCTAGGGTCATTTTTAATTCAGTAGGCAGTCAGTTTCCAGGAGAATTTATAGGCTTTCTATTGTTGATAACCAGATTTAACTCATGGTAGTCTGATAGGATGCAAGGAATTATTTCTATTTTCTTATATTTGTTGAGATCTGTGTTGTGTCCAAATTTGTGGTTGATTTTGGAGAAAGTTCCATGAGGTACTGAGAAGAAGGTATATTCTTTTGTTTTTGGGTGAAATGACCTATAAATATTCTGAAAAATTCTGTTAGGTTCCTTTTTTATGTCAATTAGCATCAGCATTCCTCTATTTAGTTTTTGTCTGGATGAAGTGATCCAACTCTCAGTGTGTGAGCATCAGTATGTAACATAAGCTTTGGAAGTGCTTCTTTTAAAAAAGTGGATGCCTTTGTGTTTGGGACATAACTGTTATGAATTGATACATCATCCAGGCAGTGGTGGTGCACACCTTTACTCCTAGCACTTAGGAAGCAGAGGCAGGTGGATTTCTGAGTTTGAGTCCAGTCTGGTCTACAGAGTGAGTTCCAGGACAGCCAGGACTACACAGAGAAACCCTTTCTTGAAAAAAACAAACGAACAGAACCCCAAACAAACAAACAAACAAAAAAAGAATTAGTATATCATGTTGATGGATTTTTTTCCTCTGACTACACAATGTCCTTTCTCATCTTTTTAATAAATTTTGGCTTGGTCTATTTTTTTAGATAAAAAAATGACTACACCAGATTATTTTTCAGGTCCATTTGATAGGAATATCTTTTTCCAATCTTTACCTTGAGGTAATGGGTATGATTGATGTTGAGGTGTGTTCCTTGAGTGAAGCAGATGGATGAGTCCTGTTTTCATATCCATTGTGTTCATCTATGTCCTTTTATTGGGGGATTGAGTCCATTAATAGTGAATGATATTGGTGGCTAATGATGTTAATTCCTATTATTTTGTTGTTGGTTTTGGTGGTGGTGATGGTAGTCATGGTGGTGGTGGTGGTGGTATATGTGTGTATGTGTGTGTATGCTTCCCTTCCTTTGGTCTTTGCAGTGTGAGATCTTTTATTTCTGGTATTTTTGTGTGTGTAGTTAACCTCCTTGGTTTGGCTTTTTCCTTCTAGCACATTCTGTAAGGCTGGATTTGTAGATAGATATTGTTTAAATTTGATTTTATCACAAAATGTTTTATTTTCTCTATGGTGATTGAAAGTTTTGCTGAGTATTGTCATCTCTGCTGGCATCTTGGTCTTTTAGAGTCTGCAGCACTTCTGTCTAAGCTCTTCTGACTTTTAGTATCTCTACTGAGAAGTCATATGTGATTCTAACTATTTTATGTGTTAGTTGGTCTTTTTTCCTTTGAAGTTCTTAATATTCTTTCTTTGTTCAGTATGCTTACTCTTTTGACTACTATGTTATGAGGGGATTTTCTTTTCTGGTTCAATATCTTTAGTGTTCAGTATGCTTATTGTACTTTGATAGACATGTCATTTTTTAGGCTAGGAAAATTTTCTTATATAGTTCTATTGAAAATATTTTCTGGGCCTTTGAGCTGGTATTCTTTTTCTACCTTAATTCCTAATATTCCTAGGTTTGATCTTTTCATAGTGCCCCTGATTTATTTCATATTTTGTCCCAGAAAGTTTTTAGACTTTAACATTTTCTTTGCTAGATATATTCATTTCTTCTAATGTAATTTCAATGACTTTGATTCTATCTCTCATCTATATTATGTTTACGAAGCTTGCCTCTGTAACTCCTATTCACCTATCTAGATTAATTTTATTTCTAGATTTCTTCTCAATTTGTGTTTTCTTTATTGCTTCTACTTCTATTTTCTAGTCTTGAACATTTTTATTCATTTTGTCCAACTATTTTTCTTTGCTTTCTTTAAGGGATTTATGAATTTCCTCCAATTTCTTTGTATTTCCCTGGTCTTTTGTAAGGGATTTATTCATTTCCTCTTTAAGAACCTCTATCACCATGATTAAGTTGGTTTTTAAGATCTTTTCCTTGTGCTTCAGCTGTGTTGAAATATTTAGCGCCTGCTGTGGTAAAATAGCTGGGCTCTGGTCATGATGTATTGCCTTGTGGTTGGTTGTTTATCATGTTCCTATGCTAGTGTCTAAGCATCTGGGTCTGGGATGATTATAGTGCTGATTTCTGAGTTCCTCTATGTTGGGCATGTATTTTGTTCCTTTTTTTTTTTTTTTTTTTTTTTTGTCTCCTCTCCAGTCCTCTGGTGTCGGTGTCCTATACTTGAATGTGGTGTTTCCATCAGTTAGGGGCTGGATTTCTTGCAGCCTCTATGGCTTCTGGCTGAACAGGTGGTGTCTGCCAGAGTTGAGGTCTTGGATAGGGCAACAAGAAGGATTGGCATGATTGGGAATAGGGTAGGGAGCACTGAGATAGGGGGATCTGAGGGCAGACAGTCTACCTGATGTTATCACTGCAGCCAGAGAGGCTTCTTGTTGAGCTGTGATTTTCTGCCTGAGTTAGGAACTAGGACATGACAGTGAGAAGGGAGGGAGGATTGAGGATAATAGGGGTGGTGCACCAAAAGAGTCAGGGAAGTTTAAAGGTAGGTGGTCTACTTGGACTTCTTTTGGTCAGTGTGGCCTCTGTTTGAACAGAGGGTCTCCACCTGAGTTGTTTTTCACTACATTTCAATGGACAGTAACTGTGCTTCTCTTTCTCATCACCTTATGCACCAGGACACATGGGAAGAAATTTTCTACTTGGCATAAGGCAAGGTCTCTTGAGAAATGCTTTTGGCCACATTGGTAGGAATGCCAGAGTTATAAGCTTAGCTCTTGAAAGTTTCTTATTCCTTCTTGTGTTGGCAGTTTAGAGACTATCTCTAGATTCAGAAAGAGAGGTTATATCTCCCAACAACTCTTTGTCCACAGGAGAAAACTTCGTCTAGATACTATCACTCCTTACAAGTTGGCAGAGAGCAAAATTAAGACAGGGTTTTCTGCTTTGCCCAGGCTAGTCTGTTTCCTAGTATACCTCCCCAGTGCCATGATTACAGGTAGCCCTGATTCATGAAACTTGTCTTCTATGAAGTGCTTTCCAACTTGACTGCAGACTAAATTTACTCTGTCTTTGAAATTATCAGTGGTTGAGGCCTTAACTCAAGTATGCATATGATGCTCACTGGATGCTCACCCTGTACACTTTTGGAAATCACTCACCAGGTATGAATGACCAGGCCAGGGGAAAATCACTCCATGTATAAGGAGGTGTGGCTTTCTGTGAATGCTTCAAACACTAAAGTATCCTGGGAAGAAGAATGATTATTTCTTCTTTCCTTTCACTAACTCCATGGGTAGAAGGACTGAAAATAGAACACAGGACTGGTGAGTCTTCCCTCCTTTCAACTGTAGGTCAAGGCTGTCCGAATGTTCAATTGCTTTGCAGTTAAAAAAAAAATCCATGTTTTTGGTTTTTGTCCTGTAGAAGTGTTTGACTAGATTCAGGGAAAGGTTGCCATGTGAGCAGTGGAGGGCTGCTTTACCATTTAAAGGTTGTGCATCCAGCTGGGAAAGAACATGCATGGCTTTTTTTTTTTTTTCATATAGCTTCCTAATTTGTTCACAAACAAATGCTACAGTGCTGAGTACTTCCCACAAGACAATGCCACATTTCAAATTCCCCATATTTTTAGTTGTTACACTACTTCTAGTTTTATACCAAGGTTATTATGAATAAGGAGAAACATGGCAAGAGTAGATTCATCTGTGAGAGTAAAATAACCCATGTAGGAGGAACTCTGTAGGATTTTTCCAGAGCAAGGTATGCAATGGTGTACCATAGCAGAAATGATCACTCTTACAAATCTGTTGTTTTGTTTTAAAATTAAAAGCCAGAACATTACTTATCTATGTATCCAGACAGTAGAAATTGAAGTTCTATTGAAAGATCTTTAATTTTGAAATGTTAGCACTGAATTTCATCTCTTATATGTTGTATTGTATTAAATAGTTAATGAAATACATAGTGCTTTTTCTTACTATCTTAGCATAATTTGGTAACCTTATTCATATTTTGATAGAAAATAATTGATGAAGTTTTATTCATGAAGATAACAAAGTATTTGAGAGGCCATTGGAAAACTTGGAAGGTTTGGGAATGAACCAGTTGTTGCTGCGATTGGTTCTCATCTCCCCTAAAAGTGAATCCACAAAGCCGTGCACGTTCTTTAAATCTAGGTGGCCAGTCTTTTCTGTAGGAAGATTACTTGTGTTTTCTTATGTGTATGTATTTATGTACATTTTGACAACTTAAATATTGTATCTGAAGAATGCAAACACTGAGCTGATTGTTTAGTCAAGCAAATATTAAAATGTCTCTGGCACCCAGCCACATGAGTTGTTGCTGTGAATTCAATCAAGAATCTCTTTCCACTGATGGAAAGCCTATTCTTTTACACCTACTTTAAAGCACTTAAATATGTCTATATTCTGACAATTGCATCTTTTAGAAGATATAATAAAACTAATATGGTCATTGAATTAATTGGAACTTAGAACAAACATGAGAAATACAAACTTCTGTGCTGTTGAGTATCATGAGGTAAAGACATTTAAAAAGTGACCGATGGATATAGGTGGATGGGTAGATGTTCATTCTCACATGAACAAGCAGATACTATGGGAATACAAACGATATAGAACTGTCTACTCAGTAATGATGCAGTATTCTGGAAGCATTGTTGTAGAGATCTCAGTTAAGCTCCAGTTAGAAACAGAAATGTGGCTGGGCAGTGGTGGTGCACGCCTTTAATCCCTTGGGAGGCAGAGGCAGGTAGATTTCTGAGTTTGAGGACAGCCTAGTCTACAGAGTAAATTCCAAGACAGCCAGGGCTATACAGAGAAACCCTGTCTTGAAAAAACCAAAACCAAAAACAAAAAAAAAAACCAAATTTTTCCAGACTGAAATTTCTGACAATAGTCATTAATATTTCTCAAATTGCATTCATATCCCTGCATGGACACCATGCTCTCAGTGGTACTTACTTCTACCCTCTGCAGGCTTAACTCGTGTTGTTTCTAGCCATCTACTGTAGCTGGGGAAATTGATAGCCACAGTTTATAACTGTGTGTATAAAAATGAACAAATGACTCTGAGCTGTCCTTCTGTGAGCAAAGGGTCACCTCTGTGCATTTTGCCTTTATCATCCTCCTTTTCTTTCCATGTTTTGCCTTTCTTTCTTTGTCCCTCTCTTTCTCCCTCTCTTTCTTCCTTCCTTCCTTCCTTCCTTCCTTCCTTTCTTTCTTTCTTTCTTTCTTTCTTTCTTTCTTTCTTTCTTCCTTTCTTGTGTGCAATGTATGTACCTGTGTGCTTGTGTATGAGAGAACAATAGTGACACCAATAGGCAAACTCACATGCAAGGGAGAACTAGAGACTAAAGAATTATGAAAGCAGGAAAAATAATCTTCCCCAGGGTTATCTAATGGTTCATGGTCAGCCATGAAATTATACACATACAAGTAACTACAAACTTAGCAATTTCCATTTATGTATTCAGGCACACAACCCCTCCTGCCCTCCCCTCCCCCCACACACATAAAAATGATTTTAAAAATAATGCATGTACATCTACCATGGATACAGAGGTTGACATCTGATGCCTTCTACCTTAACCATCATATCTTTTAAGATGTGCTCTCTCCTGGACCTGTATCTTATTGAGTACTTAACCTGTCTGGCTAGCCAGCTCTGGGATTTGCTTACCTTTGCCTGCCCCTCCAGTCTAGGATTCCAGATGTGTATCATCTGAACTCAGGTCATTATGCTTATCAACTCACCTATTTTCCAAGCATCTATTTTACTTTTTCAATATCTATACTTTATTTCCCAGGACTAGACTATAATTCAAATGGTTGACCCTTTATGTAATCTAAGAATGAAAATAGTTATGTTTTTGATACTTTAGCATAAGTATGTCTTGCACTTAATCATATTTTAACACATGATGTTTATAATGAGTTCTGAGTCCTGCCTGGCCATATGAACGAGATGGTTTGACATGATTTCCTGTCATTAGAACAGAGCCAGCAGGATAAGGGCCTCCACACATGTTTTGACAGTTGCTGGGTATGAGGCTTATTTGTGTGTGTGTGTGTGTGTGTGTGTGTGTGTGTGTGTGTGTGTATCCCCCTTTGAGAAATATTCTCCCTGCCAAGGTTATGAGGAAATGTCTCCTCTACCAAGGTTAATGACTCCATGATAAACAGAGATAGCATAAATCTGGGAGGTGAGGATACGTCTATGTCCTTAGCAAAAATGGTAAATACTGAGAGCTTCAGGACACCCATTAAGGCTGTTGGAAAGAACTCTGAATATGAGTTAAAAAAATAATAATTTCTCAACTATGCAAAATATAAGGATGCAATATAAGTTATATGAGGGGCTTCATGATCCTAAAAAGACGTACTATGAGCCAGCTTTCAGAAACATACAAAGGCAGACAGATTTCTGAGTTCAAGGTCAGCCTGGGACAAATCGAAGTTAGGCCCAGGGATGGTAGGAAAGGTGATCTCAGAGAATACTACCCAGTTAGCTTACTACATGATTACAAAAGCAGGCAGATTTCTGAGTTCATTTGTAATGTTTAAAAATGTATGCTTGCTGTCTCTTTCTAAGAATCAAGGGGCTGGAGTTATGGAATGTTGATTTGTGGGATAATCAGGAAGGAACCTAGTGTAAATGACTGAAGTGATATAAATAAAAGACTGGGCTTTCACTTGCAAGAGATAGAGCTTTCCAGAGAAAGCTGTCTGAAGAGTGAATATAGTTGTTTTAGAATGTTTTCTGGAAGCTAATATAGAGAGAATTGCTTTGAGAGTTAGCCCAGCTCTTTTAGATATTTTTTTGAGGGTGTGGGGACTTTCTGAGTTTGATCAGAAAACCCAAGAATTACTTTTAGAATTTTTCTCACAGGATGTCTGAATTGATTGGAAAATCCATGAGCTATCCAAAGAGTTTTTAGAATTCTTTCTAGCTGTCTCAAAACTATCTCTAGCAGAAAACTGTCTCAAGTAAAGATTTTAATCTGCAGAGCTGTCTCAAACAGAATGCAGGCTGTCAACTTGGACCCACAATTTGATTTCAAATTATTCTTTTTCTGCTCTCAGACACCCCTTCCTAGGAATCCTTCTCCAAATCAAGCCTAGTCCTTGGCAGATATGCATTATCTATATTTGTAAAATTAATTTTGAACTTGATTCTGAGACATATTAAGGATAGTTTCATGTTCTGAAATAAGCTGGTTTTAAGAGAACCAGGAAATTTGAGAGTACACTGTAAAAGACTGGAAAACAGACACATAAGATCTTGGCACTAATTTATGGTGTCTGTAATCTTTGAGATTCAAGTTACTGCTGTGCCTGACAGAAACCACATTCTCTTCAGAGTGCCATTCGAGTGTTTCCAGGAGGAAGAAGTGTTGCTCTTTCCTAAGCTGAGAGGCAAGAAGATGGCAGAGTGCACAGCAGGTTGCATTTTCTTCCTGAGATACACAAATCTGCCTTTCCTCTCTGAGATAAAGAGCGATAATTTGCCTGTGTACCATGGCTGTTCACTTACAGTGTTCATATTGCTACTCTGAGTCCTGTGTATTCAGGAGCCACTATTGCTCAGACTAGCAGACAAGTCCTGGTCCTCAGTTGAAACTGGGCACACATTCAAGGTCTAGGTAAATAAAACTTCAGGAACAGAACCTTCAGCACTGTAGATCTTTATGTCTCCTTTAGGCTTTTCTTTGGGACAGAAGATGATGGATTTTATAGTTATGCAAAGGCTATACCTAAATTATTTGCATCATCCTCTGGGTTTCCTACTTCCTCCCACTTTCCTGATTATTGTTTTACTCACTATTTAATCTCTCTCCTTTCTTCTTTTAGTGTTTGTATTTATGTGTGCATATTGTGTGGGTACATATGTGCATTGGTGTTGGTATGTATGTATGTGTGCGTTGTACATGTATGCATGACTATGGAAGACAGAGGCACTTTAGGCACTGTCCTAGATAACTTTTCATTTTGTTTTTCATTGAGCCCGAGAGCTTACAATTGGCTAGAGTGTCTGGCTAGTAAGCCCTTGGGATTCATTGTTTCTGATGGCCCTTTTCACACCACATCTCTTCCATAAGTCCTGGAGTTGCAAACATGTCATCAAGGCTTGCTTTATGTGTATGCTCAGTATTCAAACTCAGGCCCTCATATTTGCATGATAGGCAATTTGTCAACTGGGCCATCTTTCTAGCCCTCCATCCCTCTTTATCCTTGACTAGACACAGAATTAAGTACTTTATATGTACATTCATTTAACATTAAATGCTCTGGGCTTAAATAATTGAATGACTTTTCCCACATGTACCATTTCTGCTTCATTTTCTCTTACAGAAAACAAAATGGAATCCTTTAAAACAGAAGAATCTTTACAGTACCATTTTGCCTGCTGGTATGGTTGGGAGCTATAATACTTTGGTTGACTTGTTTAAAAATTGTGTTTTACTTTTAAAAATTAAAATACATCATTTCCCCCCTTCCCTTTCCTCCCTTCAACCTTTCTTATGTACCTATGCATTGCCCTCTATTAAATTCATGCACTCTATTTGATTGTTGTTATAGGTGTATGTACCTAACTATATAAATATTGCTAAGTCTGTATAATGTTATTTATTTGTATATAATTTTATGGCTGACCACTTGATAATGGATAACCAATTTTAGGACTCTTCCCTAGGAAAGGTTATTTTTCCTGCTTTTAGAATTTCTTAGCTGTCTTTAAGTCTTCATCTAGGGTTGAGACACGATGATATTTTTGCCTTCCACCTGAATGTGTCTCTTGATGTCATCATTTTTCAGGTCTTGCTCAGGCAGTTGATGAGATTTTATAGGTATAGCTTTTCCAACATTTCTAGGAGATTAAATCTCACAGCTAGCTGTCTCTCTCTGTCTGTCTCTGTCTCTCTGTCTTTCCCTGTCTCTCTGTCTCTCTCTTTCTCACCCTGTGTGTGTCTCCCTCTAAACCTTTACAATTCCTTACCCATATTCTGAATGTTTAGATATTTATCCTTATGTACACAAGTACAAGTTTCATCCCTCTGGCCCTTACAATCTTTCTACCTCCCTTTTCCACTATGATCTTTGAACCTTAGGTGCAAGATATATATATAATCTCACAACTGGGGTTGGCACCACAGAGTCACTTGTTTTAGTTGCTTTGATCAGTTGTGATTTTTCTGTAACATTCTATGTCTATGGCAAGTTGATGTTTATTTATCTATATCTATCATTTATTTATTTATTGATGAGGGATGAAACTTGCACTTATATACAAGAGGATAATATCTAAACATTCAGACTGTGGGTAAGGAAGTATAATGGTTTGGAGGGAGACACACACAAGAAAGAGAGAGAGACATAGAGACAAAGACAGACAGAGAGAGCCTGGGCCTAGTATGGGCTTCTGGAGTCTTAAAGCTTACTACTACTGACAAAACTTCAACAAGGACATACCTCCTCCAACAGGGCCACACCTCCCAATTCTTCTCAAACAGCTCTACTAACTGGGAACCAAGTATTCAAGCAGATGAGCCTATGAGGGCCATTCTTATTCAGACAACCTCAATGTGTGTTTGTCTTCTTTTTTTTTTTGTCAACTTGACGCTAGATAGTGTTTTCTGGGAAGAGGAGCCTCAATTGAAAAAAGGACTCCAGTCAAGTCTGTGGGGGTATTTTCTTGATTAATGATTGCTATGGAAGGGTTCAGTCCGCTGTGGATAGTGCCATCCCTGGATTAGTGATCCTGGATTATATTAGAAAGCAGGCTGAGCAGACCATGAAGAACAAGCCAATAATCAGCACATTTAGATACCATTGTGTTATAGTTGCTTACATGTCCAGGATAGTAACTTAGAGTCTAAGGATACAGACTATACTATGTAGCCTATGTGTATAGAGGGTGTTATCATCTAGGTTCATTTAAGAACACTCTGATATTTGCGTAATGACCAAATAATCCTTTTCAAGTCTTGGGAAGTATCCTCACTGGGCACAGTGCCGTATGATATTCAGGAGGCTGAGGCATGGGGATCATTTGAGTCTAGGAGCCCTGGGTTTTTGTGTTCTATGCTGATAAGAAAGTTCTCACTAAGTTCATCATCAATATAGTAACCTTTGGCAATTGAGGCTGTGTGGTGGATGGGTGGGTGGATAAGCGCTTCCAGGCTACCCAACTGGTGAATCTGTCTAGGTCAGAAAGTATCCCACCTACCCGGTGTATATGTGCACGTGCACAAACACACATGTAATTATTTGTTTTATTATTAATTCAGTTTTGACTAGATACTTATTTCTATATTTAAGAATAGAAATTAGGACAGTCTAGTTGTGTTCAGTTAAGGAATACATATGATTATAAAACTTAGTTACAGAGTGCTCTGTACTACAGATATCAATGTATGTATTCAAGCCTCCGGTCTTTCGGAGAAGAAAACTAAAACTGACTAGTAGCGCTGAATGCATTGCCCAAAGCTGGTTTCCAGTTAGTTAGAGGGCTAGAGAAATTCAGTTACTTTAGGGCACAGAACGGTTTTATGAAAAAGGCAGGGCATTTGTTCTCTCTGCTTAACCCAAGGCTATATTCTTTTTTTAGCTGCTTTCTTGGTAAGATGGACTGACCTCCATCCAGCCCTTCTACGGGCACTTGTACTAACTGCCAACAGGCTATGTGTCTGCAGAGGTGTGCACTGCCGGACAGCAAGCTGCAGAAAAGAGTGAAACCCAGAGTGAGCAGATCAGCCAGATGGCAACACCAACTGCTCTCACAAAGCTGGGCTTTTAATAACTGAGCTTACTGCAAACAAAACTAAGTAAGCCAGTTCTTCTGATTAGGATACTACAGGCAGAAGTAAATAAAAAATATGCTCACATTCTACTTTTGATAGCATTTCAAAGGTCAGGATGTCTGATTTGTTTTCCCCCTCATAGCAGTTACATCACCAGACTACAGTTGAGATTTCAAATTAACTATATTCCTTAATTCAACAGCTCTCTAATTTCCCTAGACAGCAAGTGTCAATTTACCCTCACACCTAAACAGAATAATAAGACCCTGAAAGGAGAGCTGTTCATCATACCTGGAGGTGATGGGTTGGATGGGATTTAATGGGAAATGAAGAAGATAAGAGACAAAGGGGAGAATGAAAACAGAAGACAGACAGTCTAGAGACACCACCAGTTTGCGAGGGAGAAGTGTTATAAAGAACCTGAAAGAATCTGTCTGTGATACATACTGCTCACAGGTTTAGATTGATTGATAGGGTGGGCACAGTTAGTGTTGCAGAAGCCACCCAGAATTGCTGCTTCCGTGATGCTATGGAGAGAAGGAGTTGAATCAATAATGCGTATTTTACACATGAGGAGAGCACATTTATAATTATTATGAATCTGAGGTCTTGGAGTGAATCTTGCCCAGGTGGCTTGTCACAAATAGTCTCCTTGGCACCGTGACTTTCATGAGAAGCCATTAGGGACATCAGGCTTCTCAAAATCTGTAGGGTACATACAGTCACACATACAGTTGGCACTGACTTAGAAAAGAGTATTGTTGGAATCCCTGCGCTATTGACAGTAGACATCTAGTTACTTTCATGTGTATGAGTATCTCTGCAATTTCACCCCTGTTCCAACATCGTTAAATCAGCATATCTAAGATTTATTTATGTAGATCTCAAGCAGTGAAAAACAATTTGATAAACTCCCTTAATCTCCCTCTTCCTCTAAATTTCCATTTCAATCATGAACAAAATGGCAAAACTTTGCTGTCAAACTTTTTAAAAATGATGGAATGCAGAGCACAGCTTAAAGAATGTGATGCGCTACCTTACAAGGGGTGGGGTGGTGCCACGTGTGCCCCTTACAAGGGGTGGGGTGGTGCCACGTGTGCCCTGTTGCAGTTTAGATACGAAGTTGACTCTGCTATTTTCTTGCTGTGGGACCTTTCACACAATAGGAAACATTGTGCGCATACAATGTGAGCAGAATCATCTCTCTCCTCTCAGAATCATATAAAAATCTGGGAGCATGAAGTTTTATGTCAGCAGTCTCAGAATTTGGGCATCACATCTAAAATTTAGGGATTTTTATCTGGCAGCATTTTGCATCATTAAGTATGGACAATAAAATAATAATTGAATGCTATCACTTCCTCAAAAAATAACCATTGGACATTCAAAAATAAATACACATAAATTTAGTAAAAAGCAGTCTGTGTGGTGACATTTTATGGATATGTACCTTAAATTTCTGTTTGTTCATTGTGGAGTGAAATTAGTTCTGGGTTCTGATTCAACAATGTCATCACTCTGTATTTCTACTATAGTATCTGTTTGGGAAATATATTTTCTTCCTAGTTATAAAATGCAATTTCATGTTAATAAACATAGGCAGAGTTGAGATGAGAAAGCCGGAAGTCACAGCCCATGAAGTTCCTATGGCTTCTTTTATTTCCTCTCCCTGAGACAGGAAGGGTAAAGATGCATAGCCAAGGAGTTAAATCAGCTTGAATTGGTAACTTCTTTTTCAGTCTCTTGCTCCACCTGACTTCTAGACACTATGAAGCTAGGCTTAGTCTCAACATGGACAATAAGGACAGTTTTTAAAAGGAATTGTCTGCAAATGTGGACATTTTACCATGTATGGCGTGATCTAAATCCATTGCTTTGGGTTCTGTCCTCACCTTTGTGCACAGTAGGAAACTCGTCAGGGTTCTAGCCGTTCACCCCATATGGTGAATGGACACGTTCCTCTCAGAAGACCCACAGTAATGAGTCTGGATATGATAGGTGACCAAGGAACTCAAGAAAGTCTAAGGAGGTGGTGTGGGCTTGTACACTTCTCAAGTCTGCTGCTTTGGTTTGGGCGAGCCTCAGCTAGCATGCACACATATGCTGGAAGTGTGCACTCTATCGGGACTCTTGCCTTTCTTACCTTTCCATGTTGCTTAGTGTCATGGTAAGCTGGAGGGTGAGAGTGAGGACATCACTTTCTGTTCTTTTATAGACTGGGTTATCTCAAAACTGCTGTGCCTGCCTCATCCAACAGGAGAGTAAGTCATTGGCACGCTAGGGGTGAGGCCGTGGCCCTGGCTTTCTTTGTACTTTTTCATATTTTGCACCAGCAGATGTTATTGTCTGTTTTGGGTACAATGACAGAATTCCTGAGAATGGGTACTTTGTAAAGTAACAAGGTGTATTTTGATTCATGAATTTGCAAGTTCAAGAATGTGGGTCTGATGTGTGCTTGACTTGTGATGAGGTCTATGTTCTTTTTTTCCCCATCCCATGGCAGAAAGTGGAAACACAAAAAAGCAAGGATGATGCCAGACTACCTGAATAATCTGATCTCGTGACAAATTAATCTCTATTAAACATCCTGCCACTGCTCAGCACCCTTGTCACACTGAGGAAGAAGCCTCCAGCTGAGTTTTGATATGGACAAATACTATTCACTCTATACCACCAGATTTTGATGGTCCTTTCCAGGAATCTTTGGCTAAAGAAGCACATTATCCCCTTCTGTGCTGGGCAGTAACATTTGTCAGCACTTTATTTATTTATTTATTTATTTTGTTTTTTTTCGAGACAGGGTTTCTCTGTATAGCCCTGGCTGTCCTGGAACTCACTCTGGAGACC
>NW_022196905.1:2954610-2964841 GCF_008632895.1 Mastomys coucha
AATCCGCCTGCCTCTGCCTCCCAAGTGCTGGGATTAAAGGCGTGCGCCACCACCGCCCGGCTTGTCAGCACTTTAATATGGTTCTTCTACAGCTAGAGCTTGAACTTGTTTGGAATAAAGCCTTCAGCAAAAGAGGGATGGTCATAGTTACAAGAAGGGAGGGATGAAATCTATAGTATTTTCATTATAATCATTCCTTTGCTAGTGAGGCAGCCACGAATTCTCAGTAATGTCAGGGATACTGGAGATTTATCACAACACATTAAAGGCTAACCAGAGTGTATCCTGAGATTAACAGTGAAGCCAAACAAATAGAAATGACAATAGAGAAAGCACCAGCTGCTCAAAGGTTTGTGAATGTGGGTGCTTTAAGGAAAACTCAATCTGCTCATATTTTTCTTGTATGAATTTCTGTACTGTTTTATATGCAGATGAGAAGTTAAAAATACATATACGCTGCTACTTATTCCACAAATATTTATCTTTGTGTTCCATGTGGGTGCAGTATGATGGATACTACCAGGTAGACTAGCATAGTGAGAATTCAGCAGTTTGTGGTCTGTCTGACATGTCCACTGCTGAAGGGAAGTAGTGATGAACCCAAAGGGGCAGGGTGCTGTTGGAGTTGTGGGATCTCATGCTCTGAGACATGGCTCACAGAATGCTTGTCATATTAGGGTTGGGTACTCAAAAGAGGAATGGTGTGTGGTTGGTTCTTGAGCAGTGTTTGGGTTTGGATGACAGGGATGTGGGAGCTGTCTGAGGCTGTAGAGGTGAAAGTAACTTGTGTTTTCAGGGTCAGTGAGGAGATATTTAGTATCTCTTTAGAGCTCTTGCTTAGGTTGCAACAGGTTGGTTTAGATATTGTGTTGATGCCCACTTACACAGGCCATCATTCCTGGATGTTTTCTAGTAGCAACATTAGTTTATCACATAGGGAGTAATGGACAATGTTCTCATATTAACTGCTTTCCCTGTTAAGATGACCAAATACCTGACAAGAAGCAACTGAAGGGAGAGGGCATGACAACAAGTTGCTCTATGGAGGACACATGGTGGGCTGGGGTTGGCAGCAGCAGCTAGTTCACATCTCCTCAGGGGAACAGGAAGTAGAGAAAAGGTTGGTATCAGGTTTGGGGTGTAAACATGAAGACCTGCCCCCCCTCCACCATGACCACTCTTTCTAGTATTCCCTTCCTAAAAGCTACACAACGTTGTGAAACATCACCACCAGCTGGGGACTGAGTGTGCAAACAGTTGAAGCTACCAGAATAGTTTTTCCTTCTTTAGGCTTTGTGATTAAACCTAGTGGACCCTGGAAGCTAGTGCCTTATTAGGACAAACAAAAATTCTTATTGAAATTTTATGACTGAATTTAATTCCAATAGTTTACACTTTTTTTTTCTTAAGGGTTCTTGAACTAAAAAGTTTTATATAAGTACTTGAAGGCTTTATTTACCCTGATTAAATAATCCTCTTCAAATATTTATTTTATTTTCCAAGCCAGTGTTAACAATGAATTATACTTTTGCTACTGCTGGGGAGTTTACAACCAGAGAGTCGCTAAGAGAATCCATGTCTGATTAAGGCTTCTGAGACAATAATGAAGAACCTATAAGGTTTTAGGAAAATATGGCCTAGTTAGACATACATGAACTGGAAGTGAAAGCAACTGACTAATTCTTTGAAACCATAAATGTCAAAAAATAACCTGGGAACATTTTCAGTCTGGTTC
This sequence comes from Mastomys coucha, assembly GCF_008632895.1. Classification (NCBI taxonomy): domain Eukaryota; kingdom Metazoa; phylum Chordata; class Mammalia; order Rodentia; family Muridae; genus Mastomys; species Mastomys coucha. The sequence goes on from NW_022196905.1 coordinate 2,956,346, forward strand.
TTCAGGAAAAATAACCTGGGGACATTGTCAGCTGTGGTTCCTCAGGTGGAGCAGTTCTGTGGCTTCATCCATTGCTATTTTCCTTCTCACCATGATGTTTTGATCTCATTTTATTCTGTTGTGTTCTCTATCAAGCCTTGGGAGCTTTTCTTATCTTGCTCACTGTACATGTATAATTTCTTGGGCTTGGTGGAGGTGTGCGGAGAGGAGTAGAGTCCTGTCGGACCTGTTGGAGCAAGCCTGTAGGGCATATTCTTAGTGATTGGTGTGGGAAGGCCCAGCCAGTTGTGGGTGGGGCCACCCCTGGCCTGCTCATTCTGGCTTCTATAAGAAAGCAGACTGAGCAAACCACAGAGAGCAAGCCAGTAAGCAGCACCTCTCTGCTGCTTCTGCATCATATCTGCCTCAAGGTTCCTGCCCTGACTTTCTTTAATGATGGGCTAAGATGTGGATGTATGAGGGAAGTAAATACTTTCCAACTTGCTTTTGGATATAGCATTAGATCACAGCAATAGTAACTTAACTAGGACACCTTCTGGAGTTGGAGAGGAAACAGTAAAATTTCCTTAAAAGACATCAAGCTTTGTGTTGTCTTCCTATATGTACTGAGATGATGGCAATATTTAGGACTCTAGTGTTTATATTTGAACCCATGCTAACCCATTCTTCTTTAGACACTAAGTATAATGAATCTGTTTTAATGCTCGATTACATGAGTGTGGTCTTTCTGTGATATCAATGAGTTTGCATTACAAAAACCTGAGTTCCAGTTTTAGTTTCTTACTCTGCCTTCGATTCTGTGGTCTTACATGGACATAAACTCTTTTACAGGCAGTTTCTTTTTATAGTATTCATAATGCTAATTTTATTAGCCCATAAGCAACTTAGCTAAGTGGCTGATTTTAGCTAATCTATTTATAAATGAAATCTGAGTGTCATCTCTCCCCACTACCCCTGAATACACAAAAATGCGTGCATAAGACAAATGCTGGTATGGCAACACAGAGAGCTCAGTCTCATGGTATCACAGTCTCTTGAAGGAGAAGTATGTGTTAAAGCACAGAAGTGGTCATTCCATACAGTCCCAGATATCAGAGTCATAAGCAATGAACATTAAGAAATGTTAGTGAGAATTTATTAGCCACATGAGGATTTACTTTCCTGGGGGTCAAATTATGTCCACTCACAGGGTCTTTTAGCTTTCATAGTGAATGTATAAGCTTCAGGATGATAAAAGTGATACTATCCCTATTTCCAGCCCATCTTCCTCAGGTTCATCCAGCACATACGGTAGAATGAAAGGGAGGAGAGAGCAGAAAACACTATTAGAGGAGCTTTGGTCTTTGTCTCTGGGTGCTTCATTTTATATTAATACTGGTTCATTTACTTCATGGTCTTCAGCATTCATCTATAAATGCCAGAGAAGTCAGCATTTCCCTGGTACTCCATACCCTACCCTCAAAACCCATCCACTTGTAGTATAGATAGAGAGAGGAAGGGATTCTTCAGCTTTCTCAAGGCCTCCCTTGTACAAACCAATTATGAGAAAGAAGAAAGTAAAAAAGGAGCTTTGATCCTGGTATCAACATTTGGCCATTCCAAACATCATATCTGAATGTGCCCAGTTAGTGACAAGATCTGTGAATGGTAGTAAATGCAAAGTGGCTGCTTGAATGTATTTCTAAGCGTTTACAATTAACTAAAGATATCCCAGCTCCAGGTCAGGTGATTGTGGCACAGTGATTTTACAGAAAGGAGACAGAATGCTCATTTGTTCAAATGATCCACTTGAAACTAAACATTCTTATTGAATCTCATGTGAAATTCTTTCTGTCCTCTCTAGAAAGAAAATTAAATAGACAGATAAACAGATAAAAACCCACCTTACTTACAAGAAGATTAAAGCTAAGCCTGGGTGATATTTGGGAAAAACTACAAAGATACAGATCTGTTTTCACTCTCTCCCTCTTTCTCATGAACAGTATAAAATTCTCCTTTTTGAACAGTTAAATGGAAATTGCCTCTTTCAGCTGTTTAGCATGCTTATTTTAGACAAAAATTTTAATATATTGACTATGATGAGCCAGCTCTATTGGTAGGTCTCTACTTGTAATTGGAAATTTGGAGAAGTCGTCATTTCTGCTTTTGAGATGTAGCAATGCATATAATCCAGGAATAAGTGGTTCTGGGATATGGTAACAAATTTTGTCTTTATGGAGCTGTCAAAATATAAAATAAGGAAAGGCCAGATCCTCAACTAACAAAGACTACTTATCTCATTATTCATCTATTTGTTGTCTATCTATCTATCTATTTATCATTTATCTATTCATTCATTCAGCTACTGTTATACATTAGACTCTGAGCTGCTGCTTTATAGTCATGCTTCTTGGCTACTTGAGCTTGTATTTACTTCCTTACTGGTCTCTAGCTTTAAGTTGGCATCATTATAGTTTTTTATAACTAAATTGTGAACCATAAAATCCAGGAGAGATTTGGATGAAAAGTAGATCATAGAGGATCGTTGGGAAGATTGAAGTCCTCAGTAGTGCTGACTCTTACCTACTGTACTGGCTGGTTTTGTGTGTCAACTTGACACAGGCTGGAGTTATCACAGAGAAGGGAGCTTCAGTTGGGGAAGTGCCTCCATGAGACCCAGTGTGGGGCATTTTCTCAATTAGTGATCAAGGGGGCAGGGCCCCTTGTGGGTGGTGCCATCCCTGGGCTGGAAGTCTTGGGTTCTATAAGAGAGTAGGCTGAGCAAGCCAGGAGAAGCAAGCCAGTAAGGAACATCTCTCCATGGCCTCTGCATCAGCTCCTGCTTCTTGACCTGCTTGAGTTCCAGTCCTGATTTCCTCTGGTGATCAACAGCCATGTGGAAGTGTAAGCTCTATAAACCCTTTCCTCCCCAACTTGCTTCTTGGTCATGGTGTTTGTGCAGGAATAGAAACCCTGACTAAGACACCTACAGTGTAAGGAAAAGCCACATCGGGTGCTGCAAAACAGCAGTGGGGACACAGGGCTGCACCAGCTCTGTGCCTTTTGCAAGAGGCTCCAAGTGGCTTCTCATGAACATCTAGATGTGGTAGGTTGCACCCAGTGGTCCGAGGGCCAAATCAAATCACAGACATGTTTTTATTCGGTCCTTGTACAGCAACTGAAAAAGTCTTATACAAAATCTGCTTTTCTTGACAAACTGGAAGGCTTCCTGACCCTAGCCCATCATCTACATAAAACAGTGGAATCAGAGCATTGCCTGTACTTTGGAAGGAACATTCTAGTTTCTTTTTCTTCTTTTTTTAATACTTTTTTTTATTAGATATTTTCTTTATTTACATTTCAAATGATATCTCCTCTCCTGGTTACCCCTCCGAAAAATATCAAAAACAAAAACACAAAAACTAACCCTATTTCTTCCCCCTCCCCCTGCTCACCAACCCACCCTCTCCCACTTCCTGACCTTGCACTGGGGAATTCCCCTACACTGGGGAATAAACCTGTGTAGCAATATATAATGTTGTAAAACAGCAACCATATCATTGTGTTTAGGGATTCTGTGTGTCAATGGGAATAGAGAGAATATAGTGGTTTGTTTCCTCTTCACATTTTGTGAGGTCTTAGCCAGAATACTTTAGTTCTGGGATTAGAATTCCATGGTGGTCCCTTTACATATGCCTCACATTCCTGGGGTGGAAGAAATAGGTTTTCTTTGGGCAATCTGTGGTCTCTGGGGAGATTACAGAATTTCATGTGGTCCAAGTTTAAATCTGAATGTTCACTTTGGGAGAAAGCTCCTTTTATGAAGCTGAGTTAGCATGACTGAGGCTGGGGATCAGGTCACTGGAGGGAGCAGTCACATTCTTTTGGGCTTGGTCCTGTGTTTTCTCTTGCAGGGATGTATTCTTACCCTCATTCTCATTTTTCATTCCTTAACATTGGGTGTGTGCATTTCTCACCACCTTACCTCTTCCTGGAAAATGACCATCATTTGCTTGATTATTATGTTTAAAATGTTCTAAGGATATTTTTACTATCATTGTGGACAATTAAATCATGTTTAATAGTTATTGGAACTCCCAGAAACTTTAGGAGTAAGAAAGTACAGTTTCAGTAAGATATAAAATATCTAAAACTAGCATTGTAATCTTTTTTTTACAATGAATTATAAAGTGAACTATTGAAGGAAGTAGCTTCATCTGGAATACTGGGTACTTCCTCTCACTCTTGAGTATCCAACATTTCAAAGTATCTGCAGACTTGGGCAATCTATCCTCCCAACCAAGCATCCCTTTTGTCCATCCCCAGCTCTGCTGCCATTGCCTTAGTTCAGACTCACATTGCTTCTCACCTGGAGCCTGCAATAGTTTGCTTTTCATCACCTTTAGTACCTTCCCATTCAATGAGTTCTCTGTTTCAGAATGATCATATTCAAATCTTTATCAAGTATCCTGTATCAGAGGATAATAAGCCAACAGTAGAGTTTTATTATCACTGGAAAAACCCAGTCTCCTTTTATTGTATGTTGTATTGAAAATCTGGACCTAGTTTAGCTCTTACACCACATATCCAGGATGCTTCATTCCTCTAACAAAGTTGTTCTCAATTTGTGGGTTGCTCATAACCCATTTAGCGGTTGAGTGACCCTTTCTCAGGGGTTGCATATCAGCTATTTATATTAGGATTCATAACAGTAGCAAAATTTCAGATGTGAAGTACCAATAAAAATAATTTTATGGTTGGGGGTCACCACAACATGAAGATGTCTCCTAAAGGGTCACAGTTTTAGGAAAGTTGAAAACTACCAGTCTAACACATCCATACTTTAAGATGCTTTGGTTATAACTGACTACTTGTTTCTGAGTATTTGCTAGGTATATATCTTAGGGTTTTATTGCTGTGAATAGATACCATGACCGTAGCAACTCTTATAATGGAAAACATTTAATTGGGCCTGGCTTACAGTTCAGAGGTTTAAGCCATTATTGTCATGTTGGGAAGCTTGGTGGCATACATGCAGACATAGTCCTAGAGAGGTAGCTGAGAGTTCTACATCTAGATCTGCAGGAAGCAGGAAGGGAGAGAGACTGGGGAAGCTCCAGCATCTGAAACCTCAAAGCCCACCCCCATTTCCTCCAACAATGTTTCACCAACTCAAACAAGGCCACACCTCCAATAATGTCACTCTGTATAAGTTTGTGGGGGCCATTTTCATTTAAAAGACTACAGTATATCTGGTCCAAATTTCCACTGGGGGCCTTCTCTGGTGTTAGGTTTCATTTGGTTGGTTGTTTTCTTAGCTGTGTTTTGTAGCATCCCATAGCATTTGTTTGAGCATAATAGCTTGTTTAATGGCTGACTGCCTAATTTTTTTTTTTTTTTGAGACGGGGTTTCTCCGTGTAGCCCTGGCTCTCCTGGAACTCACTCTGTAGACTAGGCTGGCCTTGAACTCAGAAATCTGCCTGCCTCTGCCTCCCAAGTGCTGGGATTAAAGGTATGTGCCACCACGGCCCAGCTCTGATTTAGATTTTTAAGGAAAGAAAATCCTTTGTTTTTTCCATCAATGTTTGCAATAATAGGACTTATGGAAAGTGTCTGTGAAGTGGCTGGCTGATTGAAGCTTAGCAGTGAGCCCATTCCAGATTTCCCTCCATGTGCAGCAGCGTTCTATGTGAAGGAGAGGAGACATTGGGTTCATTTTTGATAGAGGGAATGCATCACTTCCTGTGTTGTTCACACTATAAGAAAAGGCTTATTTATTTAAAAAGATAAATAGTGACAATCTTTATTCAAAAAGTATGTCACTTGATTGTGTCTTTGTGTGTACCACCAAAGAATAAAGTGTACTGATAAATGCCAAGACAAGCTTTCCTTTGTGTGTACCAGAACTTTCGGTCCTTTTCCTTGGTCCTCCAGTGAACAGCCTGTATTTCTACAGGCTATTTCACAGCTTAGATGAGAGGCTACGTGGTAGGGAGAACATGCTGTTTGGATCCAGGTGACCTCTGTACAGACTCTGGCTTGATTTTTTTCATAAGCTTCATGCCAGTGGGCACAGTTTACACTACTTTTCAAAGGCTCATCTTATTTATAAAGTGTGGGCAGCAGTTTTTGGCAGATGCTGACAAATGCTCTTTCTTTTTTTCTCTAGAGAGAAGAATGTACTAGTGTTTTTCCTTCCATTTTTATTGTTTGATAACAGAACAGTCATCTCATCTCCTTTACCTCTTAGATGCTGATTGTGTCCTTTCAACCTCTGCAGCTAAGAAGCTGTCTTTGTTAGGGTTTCTATTCCTGCACAAACATCATGACCAAGAAGCAAGTTGGGGAGGAAAGGGTTTATTCAGTTTACACTTCCACATGGCTGTTCATCACCAAAGGAAGTCAGGACTGGAACTCAGGCAGGTCAGGAAGCAGGAGCTGATGCAGAGGCCATGGAGAGATGTTTCTTACTGGCTTGCTTCTCCTGGCTTGCTCAGCCTGCTCTCTTATAGAACCCAAGACTACCAGCCCAGGGATGGCACCACCCACACTAGGCCCTCCCCCCTTGATCACTAATTGAGAAAATGCTTTACAGCTGGATCTTATGGAGGAATTTTCTCACTTGAAGCTCCCTTCTCTGTGATAACTCCAGCTGTGTCAAGTTGACACAAAACCAGCCAGTACAGAAGCTAATAACCTCATATATGAGATATCATTAATGAGGCACAAAAGGGCAAATCCTCACCGTCAAGAAAGCTGGAGGGGAGGACTTTCAGAGCCACTAGGGCTCTACAGGGTCTCATGTAGCTCAGGTTGGTGCTTACCTTGATATACATGTGAGGATGATCTTGACCTCCTGATTACCTCTGTCTTCCAGGTGCTGGGATGACAATCATGGGCACTATGCCCAGTTCATTTATAGCAGTTCTAACAAACTCCAAATGGGTCACTTTGGCCTCTGCAATTTATCAAAGAGAGCCCTGAGCTGGGCTTTGACTGTTTTCAGACTCTCACATTTTTAAGCCCACTTAGTCCTGGAATTGAGGCACCCTATCACGTTTATCTGTTATTTCATTCCTTATAGAGACAGGCTGGGGGTGGCTCAATGGCAAAGTAGAACTGGAATACCTTGTTTGGTAAAGGTCTGCGTCTAGTGTAAGATCAGATTTTGGGTTGCCAAGAAGTGAAACTAAGAAGTTAAGATTACCCGTTTGAAACAAAAGAAGTTTTCTAGGAATTGCCTTCTTGTGGAGGATGTTGGAGGAAGGGAGAAAGAGATGACTTCTCCTTGGATCCATACACACCAGGAACAAGTCCAAATGGGGATTGAACTGCCTTTTAAATTTTTTATTATTCTGTATTCTAGGAATCCCTTGAAAAATAGACTAATGCACATTCAATAACAGGGTTTTAAAGACTATTTATTTCAAGTACAAAAAGTTGCCATTGAAGTGATTTTCTTTCCTGCTTTGTTCAGTTGAGGCATAGGCAGAACAAAGCCTGGGAACTGAAAAAAGAACTACCCCAATAGTCTCTTCTCATAAATGTGACCGAATCAGAGGCTACCAAGTTGTAGGAAGGCTTTAGTATTGAACTTAAATTTTTGGGAAGGCCAGAGTGAGGATGCAGCAGATAAAGAGAGAACATGACACAACTCCAGATATATCAGTAAGGTTGTGTAGACATGTGGACCAGGATTGGCTGATGGAAGATGGTGATTCTGAGCACTACTATGATATAGCTAAATAGATAAGCACAACTTTCTGGGAGAAAAGTCACCATCAGTGTTCTGTGTGGTTAGCAGGGTCAGCTCCAGGGACACACAGGTTTAAATCCTGGCATTTCCAATTGCTAGTTGAATGATGACCTTAGACAAGTTGTGAAACCCTAGGACTTAGGTTTATCACTTAGAAATATTTTGTTTTATGTGTATGTATATTTTGTCTGTATGTATGTCCATACACCATGTGTGTGCAGAACCCGTAGAGGGCAGAAAGAGAGTCTCTTAGGGCTAGAGTGATAGAGGGCAGTGAACTGCCAAGCAGGTACTGGAATTGAACCTAGAGCAACTAGTACTCTAAACCACCAAGCCATCTCTCTAGCAACTCAAGGGCTCTCATTTTCAGTTAGAATATTGTAATAACACCCACTTTATAGAATGTTGAATTAACAGAATTGTGTAGGTGATTCAATGATATCTGTATGCAGTAAATGCTACACAAATGTCAAATCTGAATTATCAGGACTTCTACTGTGCAGTTTGCAAACTAAAGGTGAGGATCAATGGTAGGGTACATGGAAGTCTTTACCAGTATGCATGTGGTTAGTGAGTTTTGTGACTGTGGTAGATCAAATAAGAATGACCATCCCCTCTGTACCCCATTTTTTAATAGGGTTATTTGGTTCTCTGGAGTCTTTTTTTTTCCAAGTAAAAATATATTCGATATATCTTTTTTTAATTTTAGATATTTTCTTTATTTACATGCGAATTTCTCCATTCCCAGTTTCCCCTCCAA
>NW_022196905.1:2966091-2980357 GCF_008632895.1 Mastomys coucha
ATGAGGTCCCATTTGTCAATTCTTGATCTTAGAGCATAAGCTATTAGTGTTCTGTTCAGGAAAATTTCACCTGTGCCCATGTGCTCAAGGCTCTTCCCCACTTTCCTTTCTATTAGTTTCAGTGTATCTGGTTTTATGTGGAAGTCCTTGATCTACTTGGACTTGAGCTTTGTACAAGGAGATAGGAATGGATCTATTTGCATTCTTCTACATGCTAACCACCAGTTGGGCCAGCACCATTTGTTGAAAATTCTGTCTGTTTTCCACTCTATGGTTTTAGCTCCTTTGTCAAAGATCAAATGACTATAGGTGTGTGGGCTCATTTCTGGGTCTTCAATTCTATTCCATTGATCTACCAGCCTGTCACTGTACCAATACCATGCAGATTTTATGACAATTGCTCTGTAGTACAGATTAAGTTCCAGGATGGTGATCCCCCCAGAGGTCCTTTTATTGTTGAGAATAGTTTTTGCTATCCCCGTTTTTTTTGTTATTCCAGATGAATTTGCAAATTGCTCTTTCCAAGTCTGTGAAGAATTGAGTTGAAATTTTGATGGGTATTTTACTGGATCTGTATTAAAAAATGGGGTACAGAGCTAAACAAAGAATTCTCAACTGAGGAATACAGAATGACTGAGAAGCACCTAAAGAAATATTTAACATCCTTAGTCATCAGGGAAATGCAAATGAAAACAACCCTGAGATTCCACCTCACACCAGTCAGAATGGCTAGGATAAAAAACTTAGGTGACAGCAGATGTTGGAGAGGTTGTGGAGAAAGAGGAACACTCCTTCATTGCTGGTGGAATTGCAAGCTGGTACAACCACTCTAGAAATCAGTTTGGCGGTTCCTCCAGAAATTGGACATAGTACTACCAGAGGACCCAGCTATAGTACTTCTGGGCGTATACCCAGAAGATGCTCCAACATGTAATAAGGACACATGTTCCACTATGTTCATAACAACCTTATTTATAATAGCCAGATACTGGAAACAACCCAGATGTCCCTCAACAGAGGAATGGATACAGAAATTGTGGCACATCTACACATTGGAGTACTATTCAGCTATTAAAAACAATGAATTTATGAAATCCTAGGGAAATGGATGGATCTGGAGAATATCATTCTGAATGAGGTAACCTAATCACAAAAGAACACATATGATATGCACTCTCTGATAAGTGGATATTGGCCCAGAAGATCGGAATACACAAAAGTACAATCCACCAACCACAAGAAACTCAAGAAGAAGGATGACCAAAGTGTGGATACTTCATTCCTTCTTAAAAGGGGGAGCAAAATACCCATGGAAGGAGTTGCAGAGACAAACTATGGAGCAGAGATTGAAAGAAGGACAACCCAGAGACTGCTCTACCTGGGAATCCTTCCCATATTCAATCATCAAATCCAGACACTATTGTGGTTGCTGGCAAGTGCTAGCTGACAGGAGCTTGATATAGCTCTCTCCTGAGAGGCTCTGACTGTACCCGATTAATACAGAAGTAGAGGCTCACAACCATCTATTGGACTGAGTACAGGGTCCCCAATGAAGGTGCTAGAGAAAGGACCCAAGGAGCTGAAGGGTTTGCAGCCCCTTAGGACGAACAACAATATGAACTAACTAGTACCCTCAGATCTCCCAGGGACTAAGCCAGCAACCAAAGAGTACACATGGTGGGACTCATGGCTCCAGCAGCATATGTAGCAGAGCATAGCCAAGTCAGTCATCAATGGGAGGAGAGGCCTTTGGCCCTGTGAAGGTTCTATGCCCCAGTGTAGGGGAATGCCAGGGCCAGGAAGCAGGAGAAGGTGGGTTGGTGAGGAGGGTGGGGGAAGGTACAGATTTTTTGTTGTTGTTGTTGTTGTTTTTAAATTTAATTTAATTTCTTTTTTTCCGAAGGGAAACTGGGAAAAGAGATATCATATGACATGTAAATAAAGAAAATATCTAAGAAAATAAAAGAATGCCCATCCCCATATGCTAATGTATTTGAATACTAGGTCTTCAGGGAGTAGCAGTACTTGAGGGACTAGGAGGTGTGGCCTTCTTGGAGTAGGTGTGGCCTTGTTGGAGTAAGTGTGTTACTGGGATTGGGCTTGCAAGTTTCAAAGGCCCAAACCACGCCCAGTGTCTTTCTCTGCCTGCTGCCTGTGGATCTAGATGTAGGACTCTCAACTTCTCCATCACTAGGTTTACTTACCTGCCACCATGCTACCCACCATGATGACATTGAACTAAGCCTCTGAAACTATAAGCCAGCCGTAGTTCAAAGCTTCCCTTTATAAAAGTTGCCATGGTCATGGTGTCTCTACACAGCAATAGAACACCTATTAATATTATATTTAGATATATGGTTCATTTTGAGTTAATTTTTATGAAGTTGTACAGTCAGTGTACACATTTATTGGGCCCATATAGACCACCAGTTGTCTTAGCACTGTCTTCTGAAAGGTTGTTCTTTCTATGTTGAACTATTACTTTATTGAAGAACAATTGAGTGTAATTGTGTGAGAACTCCACTTCTGAGTTCTCTCTTCTGATTTGTTAATTTCTAAGACTATTGTTTTGGTAATTTCACAGTGTTAATGGTTCAATAGTGGTTCTTTAGAGTAATTACAGAATTACTATAAATGTTTTACATGAGTTGTACAAGCTCATTGTTCTTCAGTATTGTGTTGGCCATTCCTGGTCTTTTGTTTTCCTTCCTGTACTGTTTTGAATATGCTTGGCACAGGGAATGTCACTATTAGGAAGCATGGCCTTAGAGGAATTGTGTAGATATGAGGTGGGCTTTGAACCCCTTCTCCTAACTGCCTAGAGATAGTCTTCTCCTGACTGTCTTTGGGTCAAGATGCAGAACTCTCAGCTTCTTCAGCTCCATATCTACCTGCATGCTTCCAGGCTTCCTGTCTTGATGATAATGGACTGAAACTCTGAACCTGTACGCCAGCCCCAATTAAATATTGTCCTTTATAAGAGTTGCCTTGGTCATGGTGCCTTTCTTCACAGCAATGGAAATCCTTTTTTTTTTTCTTTAATATTTATTTATTTATTTTATGTATGTGAGTACACTGTAGCTGTCTTTAGACACACCGGAAGGAAGAGGGAATCAGATCCCATTACAGATGGTTGTGAGCCACCATATGGATGCTGGGAATTGAATTCAGGACCTTGGGAAGAATAATCAGTGCTCTTAACCACTGAGCCATCTCTCCAGCCCAGCAGTGGAAATCCTAACTGAGATACTACCTACATTAAAATGAATGCATTGATATACATAAAATGTTTTGTTGTAAGCCAGGCAGTGGTGGTGCATGTCTTTAATCCCAGCACTTGGGAGGTAGAGGCAGGTGGATTTCTGAGTTCGAGGCCAGCCTGGTCTACAGAGTACATTCCAGGACAGCCAGGGCTATACAGAGAAAAACCCTGTCTCAAAAAACTGAAAAAAATGTTTTGTTGTAAATTTTATTTAAAGTTCATTAAACCTGTAAATCAAGTTTATTTTATTGAGTCTTCCAATCCACAGGCATAGATTCTCTTTCTATTTAGATCTCTCATTTTTTAATTAAATCATTTTTATTAAATTAATTATTTTACACTCCATATTCCATTCCCTGCCCCCCATCCACCCTCCAACTGCTCCACATCTCACACCTCCTCCCCACCCCATCTCCACATGGATGCTCCCACCCCATCTCCACCTGGATGCTCCCACCCCTACTCCACCTGACCTCTACACTCCCTGGGGCCTCCAGTCTCTTGAGGGTTAGGTGCATCATCTCTGAATTAACACAGACCTGGAAGTCCTCTACTGTATGTGTGTTGGGGGACCTCATATCAGCTTGTGTATGATGTCAGTTTGGTGGTTCAGGATTTGAGAAGATTTCTCATTTTTTAAAATCAGTTTTGTAGTTTTCTGTGTATAGACTCATTTTTTAGAGTATTAAATATTTTACATCTTTTATCTGCCATTTTAAATAAAATTGCTTTTAGAATTCTGAATTCCCATTGTTTATTGCTTTAGTTCTTAGCAATAGCTTTTATAACCTCATCTTTGACCTTGCTATCCCTATTCACTAGTTTTAGAAAGCTTTTATTTCTCATCAATTTTAGAGATTTCTTCCTTAGATAATTATGGCATCTGGCAGTATAAATGCAGTGTTCTTTCTCTTTCCAGTTTTTACAGTATTTATTTCTTGTTCTCATCTTATTATGTGAGCTGGAATTTCTAGGACAATGTAAAACACAAATGAAAAGAGGATATTTCACATTATTCAGGATCTAGAGTCCAGTTTCTTAGTATTAAATATGATGTTGACTACAGGGCTTGGTGCTAGAGCAGAGATTCTCGGCCTGTGGGTCATGACTCCTCTGGAAAATCTCTGTCTTCAAAAATATTTACGTTATCATTCATAACGGTAGCAAAATTACAGTAATGAAATCATGATTGAGGGTCACCACAACATGAGGAACTATATTAAAGGGTTGCAGTATTAGGACAGTTGAGAATCACCATCACCGTCCTAGATAATGTATTATGCCTGTGTGTGTGTGTGTGTGTGTAAATGAATGTTTGTGTATGCGCATATGGAACCACATATAATTGCTCAGATGCCAAATACTCTTATTTTTAGATAGGGTCTTTCAGTGCCTGACACTCACCAAGCAGGCTATGCTGACTGGCCAGAGACATTGGTGTCTCCCTCCTTCTTGACTTCAACACGATGATTATAGGCATGTACCACTATGCTTGGCAATTTTTGCAGTGATTCTGGAGCTTGACCTTGGGACCTCATGCTTGTAGAGCAAGTACCTTACTGACTGTGCTGTCTCTGTAGCACTAAATATTACTTATTAAGTTAAGAAAATTATCTTCTTAGTATTTATGAACACTTTTTTTTTTTTGCTGTTGTTAAATGATTTTTTCCATGTCAGTTGACAGCATATGCTTTTGCCTCTCTAGAATGTACTTTTTTTTTTTTGAACTTGCTAATTTAATAACATCAATCTGTGCTGAAAATTCTTTGGTCTTTTACAGGTAGTTGTACCTTGTACATTAAGAAATTGCTGTATAGCAGGATTAGTAAACTGTCTTACTATGGACTATGGCTACTCCTGAGCTAGTTTTTATTTGACTCAAAAGCTGATGATTTTTTTAATATTATGACATATTTAAGGAATATCTAAAAATTTTTTGTGATGTAAGAGTTATGCCTCTCAAGTTTCATTGCCTACCAATAGTTGGAACAGAGCTGCTCTCATTCAGAAGTATTCACAGGCTTTCCAAGTCAAAAATACTGAGCTCTGTGTTCAGGACATGTTTGTTGTTATGTAATATTCCACTACAAGAATAGACCACAAGCTATCTACTTATTCTATTACTGATGATCTCATTTTGCTAGTTTCCAGTCAATTATGAAAATAAAAAGCTGTCCTGAACATGATTATGCAAGCATCTTTGTGCATCTAAGGACACAAACTTTACTTGGACTACTGTTTCTGAGCCATGCAATGTCTGAGCTTGACTTTACTTGACAAGACTACCAAGAGTGCATTGATATTCAAGGCTCCATTTGCACTGTCAGTAGATGAATTCCTGATTTCTCTAGATGCTCACCAACAGAGATTATAGGGGTTAGTGTTGTTTGCCAATATGGTAATGTAGTATTTCCTGTAGATTTTCCTTCCTGAAGAGGAATGGAGCCTAGTAAAGTTCTGAAACTATTTCTGTATTATTTCCCCCTTTCAATGCAGTAATATTATACTATGTGTGTTTTCTTTAGTCAACTTCCAACCTAAGAATGTCCACCTACTCCTCCCACCTTCTATTTTTATTTAAATGGGTGTGATTGTATTGCCTGAATATATGTCTGTGCACCGTGTGCATGCAGTGCCTGAGAAGCCAAAAAGAGGGTGTAGGATCTTCTGGGACTGCAGTTACACATAATTTTGAGCCATTATGTGGGCGCTATGAATGGAACCCTGGTCTTCAGGAAAAATGCCTAGTGTTCTTAATATCTGACACATTGTTTCAGCCCATGCCCACCTGTTTTTGATTGTGAACTTAATTGTATTCATTCCATACAGTTCTCTAATGTTTTTCCAGTTTAGTAATATTTTACTTTTTTATTTATTTTTATTTAAAGTCTTCAGTCTCTCTCTATATATACCCACATAGGCAAACACTCATATACATAAACTAAAATTAAAATAACGTTCTTGAAAAAATTGTTTATTATCAAGTTAAACTTGTATATTATAAGGATGAAATATCAAAGTATTAACAGGACCAGAGAGTATGGTATAGTTATTTATTGCTATTCAGTAAGCAATTATCAATTTAAAATGGCTTATGAATATAGTAATATTCTGAAGAAAAATGGATGTACTTTCAAGAACTGGGAAGAAAACCACACAAAGGGAGTGGCTGGTTGTTTTCCAGAAACCATATTACTTAATATTCCTTTCATTGCAGGCAGCTTTCATTGCAGGTCAGACATTTCTGAGAAGGCACTTTGTACTCTATTATTTTTTTTCTCAGTAGCTAAATGACATTCCGGAAGATTGCACATCAGAAATGTCAGTATTCTTAGTGATCGTATAAACCACAAATGGATTGTCTAAAAGCTCACTGTGACTGGCCTTACCTAACAAAATCGCAACGGCAGTTGATCTCCCCTTTGCATTGCTTTATTGTTTCCAAAAATAGCATATAATGAAAAATTTCTCAGAAACATGAAGGGAAAGAAAACATATGCAGGTGGTCAAGAATATGGGCTGTTGATTTAGCGATCCACTGTTACTAAATATCTTCCTCCATCCAGATAATTTGTAGTACTAAATTGAGCTATATCCTTTCTCTTTTCAAAATATATTCACATTTTGTGAGACCATCGCTTTGTAGCATTCTAATTCTCTTGGTATTTTCTGTGTTTTTTTTTTTTTTTTTTTTTTTTTTTTTTTTTTTTTTTTTTTTTTTTTTTTTTTTTTGCTTTCCTGACTTTAATTCCTGGTATACTAATAGCAAACACTGGCTTATGAATAAGAGATGAACCACATCAAAAAGGCTGAGGTAGACTGGACTCAGAGGTACTAGTCACTCAAGAATAGAATCTATCCAAGTACAAGGTTTACCTTGACATTTAAAATTGCCAGCTGCCAAGTTAGTGAGAGTTTGCCAACCACAAACAGTGGAGTGCATCCAGACGACTAATCTTGGCCATTTATTTGGCACATGTAGGAAGGGGGTCTGTCAGCTGAAGAATTGCTTCTATGAAGTTGGCCTGTGGGCAAGTATGTGGGACATTTGCTTAATTGCTAGTTCATAAAGGAAGGGCCATCAATTGGTCCACTGTTGGTGGTGCCATCCCTACGTAGGTGGGGAGGGAAGCTGGCAAGCAGGCTTTTTCCATTCTTCTTCCGTTCCTGCTTTGGCTTCTCTCCCTGATGGACTAACTTGTAAACCAAACAACGCTTTTCCTCCCCAAGTTGGTTTTGTCCATGTTTTGTCTTGGAGACAAAAAGCAAGCTCGAACATGCATTTATCCAGCTTCTGCTTTACCATCCCAGTTTTCTGTGTCAAGCATTCCGATGGATGCTCATTACCTGAGTGGAACCAGAAGGAGACTATACAGGACTCTTGTTAAAGGGTCCCATGAGTGCTTTCCCTAGGAGAGGTTGGCTTGTGTGTTTAAAATTTTCCTTAATGTTGCTTGTACTCATTAAACATGTAATTTTAGAATTTAGTAAAACAGTGCATAGATGATGATTATTAGAATTGTTTTCTATTAAAAATAAAGTACCCAAAAGAGTTTCAGTTAATGAGAACTGCCATTGGCTTGGAGATGAACAAGCAAATGATAAATATTTAGAAATACAGGCATAAGAATATAGAATAGATTTTCTAAGCTATACATTTGTGATTTCATTGTGAGATTTTTAGGTGGTGCTCCTGTATCACTTTTGCTTTTTGAGAATGGTCTTACCTGGTAGCCTTAGCTGGCCTAGAACTTCAGCTTTTGTCCCCTAAGTGTTGGGATTAAAGTATGTGCCACTCACTCAGTCAACTGTTTTTAAGAAGGAAAACTAGAAAATAGTGGTACATTTTTTGGTATATTCTCTTCTGGGCTATAGTTCAGCCTCTAGAGAAATGACTTTCCTTACATTTATTATTTTATGTTGATTATCAAATGGAAGTTTTTAATTGGGAATCCATATTTAAGTTACAAACACGATGTTTTATTACTCATAAAATAATTGCTATCTTTGAAACCCACTAAGATACTGGAGTTTGGTACCATTTTAGGCAAAAATCCTGAAATACAGGAATTCTTGTTTTTATGTGTAACTATGAAGAGGAAATATTCCATGTGCAAGTGCTGGGCTGGAATACTTCACCTTCAAAAAAAATAGAAGAATGAATTTCTGGGCCTAGTTAGGGAAGACAATGTACAAACTTTTAGGGAACCCATCATGGATAACTGAACAATAGAGAGTTAATGTCTTTGTAAATTTGTGTTCCTGGCACATACTATTCAGGGGCATATCAGCCACATTTTCCCACCCATTGATAAAATATGTATCCGAAGTTTCCAACTTGAGATGTGACTGAGAAATAAAGAGACAGATTTAACGAATACTCTAGAATTCCAAATGAGATTGCCTTTTTAAAATAGCGACAGTAGGAGGCTCAATAATTATTTGAGAGATTCTATCTTTATTCAAATTCCTATTTTAGAACTCATTTGGAATTACTTTTCAAGACAGTTTATATCCTGTGTGGGATTACAGCTGAGTTACTTCAGAGACATACCTGATTTTACAACAATAGCAATTTTACCTATTGTGATTTGTCATTGCATTTCCAAATAGTAACCTTTCTATTCACAAATACGGAAGTTTTCCATAGGTGTGTATTCATTCCAGGCCTAATAGTTCCAAGGTAAATTTCAGGAATAGTAGGTTGAACAATGATTAACACCATTCAGATGTGAACTACACAGTGAGGTGAATGTTTCAAAGATGTGTCCATTTGGATGTATGCACTGTTTAATAAAAGTTAAATCATTAATATTTTCTGGAGAGATATCAGTAAAATATTTTTATAAAAGACCAGATTATAGATCTTTCAGACTTTTCATTTTATATTTCTCTGTCACCCCCATTTCATACTACACAAAACACAGAGAATACTTGAATGAGGGCACATGACTGCTGTTTGCAAACATAGACAGACAGCAAGTTGTATTTTTGGCTCTAGACTCCAGTATGTAAATCATGGTACTATGTTTTCTGAAAAGTAAATTGATTACAATATCTCAATTTCATGCATTGAAAATATTCATTAACATTATTGCTTCAGTCTTTGATACAGTAACTACTATTTGATAGAACAACCAATTATATCAAAGAAAAATGGGTCAAGGTATAATTATAATCCACTATTCTTTGTACTCGGACAAACTACAAGGGAGTTGGCTTATATTTATTTAGTTAAAGGGCCTTTGAGCATCACAGCTGTTGTCCTGTGTGGGCACGCACATGCTTGTTACATTGGTGTGTAAGAGGTCAGAGGATAGACCTTTCTCCTCCAAGTGAGTCTCTCGAGCATGCACTTCAGTTGCCAGTGGTACTGTTAGGCTGCTGGCTTTCTTTACTTCTGTCCTTCTATCTTTTATTCTACTCATTTAATATCTCTATTATATATTATAAAATCTAACCACTTAAAGTGTGTGCTTTAAGTTGGGCCTTGTGACTAATGCCTATAATCTTACCACTTGGTCAAAGAGAATCACTGCAAGTTTAAGGTCAGTCTCATTATATAGTCTCAAAAACAAATGGAGTTCAGTGGCTTTATTGTATATTTCCAGAACTGTGAAAACATTTGTCTCTTTAAAATGTAATTTATATTTAACCATATACACATTAATTGCTATTTTTAAAACCTCTAAAACCTCAAAGAAACTACTAATTTGTTTTTTGTCTTGGCATATTTTTTAACTATAAGCATTTCATAAAAATAGAATTATATAATATGATATAATTTTGTGGCTACCTTAGTATTGTTTTTATTATTGGCCATTTTTTATTGGCCATTTTGTGTCTCAGCCACATAGTTTTGTTTTGATAAATGATATATTCTTATATATATCCATCAGGATTTTAGAATCTCTTCTTCAAATGAAGGACTGTTAAATTGCTTTAACTTTTGAGTATTATGAATATCACCACTTTGAATATTTGTACAGAAACACTTCCATAATCTTGGATATATGTTTAAGAATGAAATTGCTAGCTCATGTAACAACGTATATGGCTTAAGTTTTTGTTGTTGTGATAAAACACCATGACCAAAAGCAACATAAGAAAGACTGTATTTATAAGGGCTAGAGAGCTGGCTCAGAGGTTAAGAAAGACTGTATTTATGCGTACAGTTTCAGAGCTCTAAAATCTACAGTGGTGGGTGTTCTAGTCTGGTTTTCATTGTGACAAAGCACATGATCAAAAACAGCCTGGGGAAGAAAGGGTTTATTCCAGATTATACTTCCAGGTAACAGTCTATCATTAAGGGAAGTCAAAGAAAGAATTCAAGGCAGGAATCTAAAGGTGGAAAATGAAGCAGAAGCCGTGGAGGGGTGCTGCCTACTGGCTGGCTCCCATGACTTTCTCATCCTGCTTTCTAATACAATCTGGAACCACCTGCCCAGTGATGGCACCGCTCCTAGTGAGCAGTATCCTTTTGTGTCAATCACTAAAAAGACATTATCTCACAGACTTTCTTATGGGCCAATCTTACTGAGGACATTTCCTAGTAGGTCAGTTCTGTAGGAAATAAAATAAATAAACAGTTCCAGGTTCAGATTCTCCCACTTTAAAGGCACTTTAACTAGTTCTTTGATAGTTTCATACATGTTTTGCTCATATTCCCTCCTTTCACCCAACTTCTCTTCAATATCTTCTTTTGTCCACCCAACTTTGCATTCATTTTCATTTTATAACCCTTCAAAATTAGTTTGTGATGCTCAAACATTCTTAGATGTATGGTCTTCTACAGGGGAGTGGCTGACTTACCAGAGGCTTCATTCACTCTTAGAGAAAACTGCTCTCTGTTTCTACCAGAAATAATTGCCAATCGCCTCACAGCTTGGGCTAGGATTGGCCTTACACATGATTTTAGTTTTTTTGTTTTGTTTGTTTTATTTTGTTTTTGTTATTGTTTTGTTTTTTGCATGTGATGCAACTGCTCTGTGTTCATATGTGCAGCCTCCCTGATGTGTTTAGAAGATGGTTTTTGTTGTTGTTTTTGTTTCATAGACATTTGCTTTAGGCTCTTAAATGCTGTCCATTCTTCCTCTACAATGATCCCTGAGCATTTGGCAAGGGGTACAAAATATATGTTCATTTTAGAGCTAAGTATTATGTCATCTCTTATTCTTGTACAGTGTAACTGTGTTAATTACAAACTACTGCAAACAGAAGCTTCTCAGGTGAGAGATGAGAGATGAATTGATTTATGGATATAATAATAAATCATTAGGAGTCAGTTTAAGACTATATCCACTTAGTAGCATAGTAGTAACAGATTCTCCCTAGGGAGAACCTGTCTAGCAATAGGTTCTTAGCCTAATAATGTTGCCAAGTATGCATTTCATCATGTGTGGTAGGACTTAAATCCAACATGAAAGTGTTTGTTACTTCCATGATGTTTGTGCCACTATACTATAAATAGTCATATCTTGTAAGGCTAGCTATTATTGTAGCTGGCAGAGTTTATAGCACTTTTGTCTTATTCATTGTTGCTCAATATCTGCTTAAATGAGCTGCAAAGTATGATTCCCATAGGGATCTGCCAGTCTCTTTTTATATCTTAGCATTGCTTTAAATAATGGACCAGAGTTGTCACACATGACTGCTCTCTCTTTGGACTAAATGACAACTTGTCAACTGAAGTTGCAATTTAGAAGCAAATCATATACATAAACAATTTGGTTTTTGAATATTATTTAGTGTTTTTATCAAATTGTTACTCTTATATCTGATTGCTTAATAATCGTGCTGCTTAGTCATTCAATATGAGACCAGAGTCTTTCCTGAAAGATTGTAGAATTAATATATTTCAACTACCTTGTTGTGAAAGACCTAGGGCTTATCATGTTCTTTTTCTATCTGAGATGGCAGGAGCAGCAAATCATTTAATAAGATGAGCTCTTAAAGCCTCTGAATATAGATGGTCTCTCAAGACCATAGTTTTGCATAGTCTTCTCTCCAAAGTCATTCTTCAAGAAGACAGCAAAACAGTTGAGTCATTTTTGACTACTCCTAGCATAGATAAGCTGATTGAGTATTATTTTAAATGATCCTATTTTAGAGAAAAGTGAATATTTTAAAGGCTTTATAAAACTGGAACTGTCTGCAGACTAGACTCATTGTTCTTACTGAGAATCAATAACTTGGCTTTTACATAGAGCATGGTTTTGATTGCCATACCTACCATTGGAGAGAGCTTTCAGTTTTAGAGAGACTTGTATTTAGTGGCCCCATGTAGTTCTTTCTTAGTTACTGTTCTATTTCTGTGGTGAAACACCATGACCAAGGCAACTCATAAAAGGAATCATGTAATTGAGATCTTGCTTACAGTTTTAGAAAGTTAGTCTATGACCAGTATGGCAGAAAGACAGGAAGGCAAGCATGGAACTAGAGCAGTAGCTGAAAGCTCACATCTGATCCACAAATTGCACAAGGGTGAAAAGAGAAGGAGGGAGGGGGAAGGGATGAGGAGAGAGAGAGAGAGAGAGAGAGAGAGAGAGAGAGAGAGAGAGAGAGAGAGAGAGAGAGAGAGAGAGAGAGAGAGGAATGTTCCAGTATATATATGGGTTCTGATGTAGTGGTCGCAGGTGAAGGTGGGAGGTGAGCCCAATGGATTCTGGGAATATGGTGGCTGTTGCCCTGGCAACAGGTGTGTGAGACCTACCCATGTGACGCTGTGGTCTTTGGAGGCCCTGATGCTAACAGCCCTGGCTTTGAACTTCCCACTGGGCCTTAGGAAAGGTCTCTGAGTCCCCCTCTGCTGCCCAGCTAATTATCTGGCCACCTGGAGATAGGGAAGGCTCTTGAGTCCTCCTCTCTCCCCAGCTGATTAATGTAAAGGTCACCAGAACCACCCATCATTACATGCCTAGTTTCTGTTGCTATAATCTACCCTCAAAAATTGTATAAAAAGCTTATGAACAAAAGAAAAGGGGCCGCCTCTCCTTTGGGTGCAGGACAACACCAGCGTGCTGGAAAAATAAATCTCTTGCTTTTGCATGGAACTCTTTTCTTGAGCCTTAGTTGGGGGTCTCCTGGTAACTAAGGCTTACTTTGAGTCTTACAATAATATTTATAGTGCTTTATAATGATGTCTTTCTCAGCATACATATCATATCTCTTGTCTTTTTTTCTTCCTCTTTTTCCTCTTTTTTTAATTAGATATTTTCTTTATTTACATGTCATATGATATCTTCTTTCCTAGTTTCTCTTCTGAAAAAAAAGAAAGAAAAAAAACCCTGTTCCCTCCCCCCACTCCCCCTGCTCACCTACCCACCCTCTCCTGCTTCCTGGCCCTGACATTCCCCTACAATGGGGCATAGAACCTTCACAGGACTAAAGGCCTCTCCTCCCATTGATGACCCACTAGGACATCCTCTATTATATATATGCTACTGGGGCCATTAGTCCCACCATGTGTACTCTTTGGTTGCTGGCTTAGTCCCTGGGAGATCTGAGGGTTCTAGTTAGTTCATATTGTTGTTCATCCTAAGGGGCTGCAAACCCTTCAGCTCCTTGGGTCCTTTCTCTAGCTCATTCATTGGGGATCCTGTGCTCAGTCCAATGGATGGCTATTAGCCTCTACTTCTGTATTAGTTGGGCAAGCACTGGAAGAGCCTCTCAGGAGACAGCTGTATCAGGCTCCTGTCAGCCAGCACTTGCTGGCCTCCACAATAGTGTCTGGGTTTGATGAATGACTATGGGAAGGATTCCCAGGTGGAACAGTCTCTGGATTGTCCTTCTTTCAGTCTCTGCTCCATAGTTTGCCTCTGCAACTCCTTCCATGGGTATTTTGTTCCCCCTTTTAAGAAGGGATGAAGTATCCACACTTTGGTCTTCCTTCTTCTTGAGTTTTTTTATGGTTTGTGCTTTGTACTTTGTGTATTCGGATCTTCTAGGCTAATATCCACTTATCAGAGAGTGCATACCATGTGTGTTCTTTTGTGATTGGGTTAC
>NW_022196905.1:2981294-3018380 GCF_008632895.1 Mastomys coucha
GAGCATGTGTCCTTATTACGTGTTGGAGCATCTTCTGGGTATATGCCCAGGAGTGGTATAGCTGGGTCTTCTGGTAGTACTATATTCCTCTTTTCCTGCCATTTGTTGTTGTTTTATTCTGTCCTTTTTTCCCCCTTTCCTTTTTTGTTCTTAATCCTTTACAAAGTCTGTCAGTGTTGGAAAGCCCAGGGACTCCCTCCTATGTGACTCTTTTACTTTTCCTTGGTTAGGAAGATTCTCCTTTACATGTTGCTTTACATATTGACTTAACACAGATGCTGTGCTCACAGTCAGAGCTTCTCCAAGGTCCTCATTTGCCTGTTTGTAAATACCTCTTCAGTATATCTCTTAGGGCATTCTACTAGTGTCTCAAGAATAACATGCCAAGAGCCAGACTCTGCATTTCTTTCTCAGGACAACTTTTCTCACAGAATCACTGACCTTAGAAAATGGCACCACTCTGTTTTTTTAAAAAAGTTGATTCCTTGAGTAATTTTCCACATCCAATTCACTAGCAAGTCCATTTTCATAATTCTACTAACAAAATTTCCCCAGAGTCTGAATCTGTCCTGCCATCTCCCTGTCCCCAGGAACCAGCTTTGCCTGTCTGAACAATTTGATTCCAGCCTCCCAACTGCCTTTTCTTTTGATGCAGATTGTATTGGATTATCCCCCAATGGAGGCTCAGTAGTGACTTAAAATAACATCAAAAGTCCCTTTCCTTCCTCAGGAGAGTCCCCCTGCCTCCTTGCTCAGACCACTGTAGTCCATCCCTGCCCCACCCCGTCTCTGTGGAGGCCTCTGCAGGAGGTGTTGCCTCTAGCCAGGGTGCTTCTTTAAATTCCCTTCCTGGTGTGCTCTCATTGTCATTTATTAAGATTTCAGCTTAGGGCTCCCAGCTTCAGAAACTACTCCATACCTTCTCAAGGCTTTATTGTTGATTTAGTTACTAATTGGGCCTGGGTAATACTTCCTCCCTGTGAAGGAAGAAAGCTTGCACGCTCCATTGTAAGACTCTGGTCAGCCTTAAGCGTCCGGGAGAACCCCTGAGTGAATAAAGCAGAGCCTGGGATTGATGCAAAAGCAAGAGGAATTTTACTGTTCCAGCATGTTGGGGTCACCCAGCACAAAAAGGACAGAGAACGCACTGTGCAGCATGTTTGGTGAGTTTTTATACAGTTTTCAGAGCAGCAGCCATTAGGCACAATGTGATTGGCAAGACAGTGTGACTTTTAAACTGATTGGTCTTTAGGGAAGGAGGTGGCAAGAACTTCCCTTGTTTGTAGGTGGCCAAAGGTTGCAGCAAGTGTCTAAGAAACATGCAGGTGGTGGATGGTCTGTCCCTCCCACCAGTGTGGTCTGAGGAATGTAATGAAGCCTCTCCCTTCTGGATGGGGGGGTGCCTAAGTGTTCAATGACCTTTCTCTTCCAGGAGGGGAGGTGTCTGGTGGAATTTTCCAAATGCTCTGAGCTGACATCTTCACCACCCATTGTGATCATGATGAGCCATGCTTCTCTCTCCTCCTCAGCATCTTTGAGTGCTTCTCTCTGGATCGTTATCTCAGTCTGCCTTGAATCTTGGCTCCTGAGGGCATCATCAGCATTGTTTTTTAACCATTTTTTTTCTAGACTACAAAGAGCTGGGTGGCAAGGTCAGCCTAGGAGTTCTTAGAATGATAAATTTATGGCTTCCAGTGGGACCTCACACTGAGAAGGACCTCACTAAATAGCTCTTGAATTGTGCTGGTTCTCCCCTGAGCTTCTTTAGATCTTCATTTTAGCAACCATTCTTATTACCTGAGAATGTCTTAGCTTTTGTGATTAAAAACCAAGGTTCAGAGAAAATTGCTAGAGAGGAGGCAGAAAGATCTAAATAACAACCAGCGGGAGGCTGGAAGCTGCTAACTGCTGCCTTGGCTGTTGCGGGCTCTCAGGAACTCACAGCAGGAACTCACAGCAGACGGTGTTACCTGCTCAAGACCTGCCCTGGATCAAGCCTCACAAACCTTCAGCATGGCTAAAGGAGGGGTCCCTGAGGCCCAACCCCATGTCTAGCTTAGGAGATGTTGAGGGTTATTGTCTGCCAAGGGAGAAAGATTCACTCTCTAAAGGAAAATAGGCACTGGTATACAGTGGATGGTTCCATAACTGTGCAGGAATGGGCAGCATAAACTGGACTTGGCTCTACTAACTACATGAAAAAAAAGAAAAGAAGAGAAGAGAAAACAAAAGAGAAGTGAATGAAGGGAAGGGAAGGGAAGGGAAGGGAAGGGAAGGAAAGGAAAGGAAAGGAAAGGAAAGGAAAGGAAAGGAAAGGAAAGGAAAGGAAAGGAAAGGAAAGGAACATAAATTTAGGGCATTGTGTTGTCCAGTTTTATGTTGCCCTGACACAAGCTAGAATCATTGGAAATGCCTCGATAAGATTTGCCTGTAGTTAAGTCTGTAGTGTGTTTTAATTTGGAGGGCCCAGTCTATTGTGGTTGGAGTCACCCATGGGCAAGTTGTCCTTGAGCATATAAAGAAGCAGGCTAAGCAAGCCATGAGGCTGTATGTACTGTCCTTCCATGGGTTCTGTTTCAGTTCCCATCTCTCCATGTCCCTGCCCTGCTTGAGTTTCTGTTCTAACTTCATTAATGATGGACTATGTTGTGGAACTATAAAATGAAATAAATCCTTAACTTCCCAAGTTCCTTTTGGTCATGGCTTTTTATTACATTAAAAACATTAGAGTATTGACCATAGTGCCCCTGACAGGAACTAGGGAGACATAGGAGAATAAATAAAAATATCATAATTCCAGAAGCTACATGGGGCGTTCTTTGCTGTGCTTCCTTCTGGGCCATAACTTGGTTCCTCTTGAAGATTTTTCTTTTTCTTTACTTTTTTTCTTTTCTCAATCTTTTCTCTTTCCTTACAGTCACAAATGTACTTTTGCCTAGAGTTTCATTTCCTTCCAAATTTGCATTTCTTCACAGCTCACTTAGAATTTTCCAAATGGCATTCAGAAGTGATTTCCCTTTTCTGATCTTCCTTTACCTATTTATACATTCTTTTCCTGCCCTATCTGTTTTCTGACTTTAGGGAAAACACTTTGTTTTTAATAATTTGTTGAATAATAATGAGCAAATTATGAAAGGTTGAACAATTTTTATCATCTCTTCTGATAGAATAGCTGAGTACATCATCACATGTACCAGTTCACTTTGGCATAAATGAGTTCATCTCAGGATGTGAAAAACAGCTTAATAAAGTCAGAAGCAAATCAAAACCAACGAGAAATGTGGGGGCCATTCATTTCCAAGGAGAGTTAGGAACAAGCTGGAAATATCTTCAGAGAGGTTTGGAAGTATCTTCTTCAGTGTTATGGCCTGTGAGGGGAAATATCTGAAGCCGAAAGCTTATTCCCAATCTGTTAGCTTGTTAATGCCAGTGTGGACAAGCTCACATGATTTGGCTATTGACCTAGACATAAGTTGCTCTTTGTACAGACTCTTAGCTTTTCTTAAGGCTTATTTACTGTAGTATCAACCAAAATCTTGATTAAATAGACAACATGAAATCCATTTTGAATAATATACTATTTAATATCTATATTATATAATTCTACATTTAATCTATAAGAATTGTATAGTAATAATTACATATAAATATATCATCAACATATAATTATATTTTATATTTTATATATTTATATATGACATATAATTTGTACAACATGTATTTGTATAATTATATGGATTAATTACATATAACACATCATACATGTTACATAATATATAAGATATACTATAAATACTATACCATAAATACAGCCTTCAGTGTTGTATTTTACATATGAGTGAAAAAGGTAAATTAAGGAAAAATGAAAATTGCAAAGAAGAGAATATATTAGACCCTGAGAGTAGACATTAGTTTTGTTTTGTTTTTTGTTTTTGTTTTTTTGTTTTGTTTTGTTTTGTTTTGCTAAGCTGATGCTTCTCTACAAGGCATTCCTGGAACAAACATGAATGATGCTCTAATGCTGACCAGATGGCATTTTAGTAGAGAAGCGAGACCTACAAAATCAAATGCAAGTCCTATAGATGTGCTACAGAAACAGGGAATAAGAATTATTTGTTTTAGCTAATAGGTTCAGGAGATACTCAGGGAAGAGGTAGGCTTACAGCTTGGAAAAGGGGGTGCTTTTTAAATAAAGCACACTTGCTGATAGGGAAGCTACTAGCTAGTAAGAGATCAAAGGTGAACCACACAAAACAGGAGTAGAAAAGAATAACTCCAGATTGCTTGAGGGCCCCGAATGATTCTGGAAAAGAGGTTGAAAATCCATATTGACCAAGTACAGTATTATGAAATAACATTGAGAATAGTTATGGTAGCCCTGCAATAGTAGCAACAGTACTATAGCAGCTTTCTTCAGGTTTTACAAGCATTAGAAATCAAGAATGAAAGGTCTCCTGTAGCACTGGCACCCAGTGTGCACAGTGACAGCTGTGTTGACTAGCACTGTGGAGTGCAAGGAGCTATTTTATAATCATGGCCACTGGAAAGTTTGGAGACATGCATGCTTGAGGGGTTGGGTTCAAGGGAGACTTGAAGCAGCTGAGATATCAGAAACAATTACAGTGTGGTCTGTGCTTGAATTCTGTGGTCTGAGTTTTCTCTGTCTTCTCTCCTAAGATAGAAGTTAGGCATTGGTAGTAGTGAGAGAAGAGATGATGGCAGAGCAGTGGAGCTCATGGTCACTCAGTTTTATTTCCTGTCAGTCTCCACTCATGCTTCCACATTCCAGTGCAGAATCTAAAAACACCTAGCAGATTGTCTGAATGAGGAGTGATAAGTCAAGGTAGAGGGGATAAAATAAACACCAGACTTAGCTGCAGAGGATTGCGCAGAACTTAGAGCTCCTGTCCTTTCTTCTCTGAAAAGAGAGGCTTCTGCATTTTAGGTTCATATTCATGCAAAACTCTCTTAAATACCCATTGCTATCACTTCTGACCCTATCCCTGAGTGCCTAAATGATACTGGGTCACCATCAGGCATTGTATTTGAGGAAGTAGTAAGGCAGAGACTTTCTGGTATAAGAGTGATGTTTCCTTCTGACCTTTTCTTTTTTTGTCATGTCCAGTATCCCTGGGAAAACTTATGGGGAGTTTTGACATGTGGTTAGTTGATTACTAATCTCTGCAAAATGCTAATTTGACCCAAAAAGCCATTTCTTCCTGGTTTGATGTTAGAATGTAAGACTCTGATGAGCCTTAGCTTACTGGGACCCCTGAGCGAACAATGGGGAGCTGGGGATCCATGCAAAAGCAAGAGGAATTTATTGTTACAGCACATTGGGGTCGTCTGGACTGGAAGGAGAGGTGGTGACACTGGGTGGCCCACTCGGGGAGTTTTTATACAGTTTCCAGGGACAGAATAGAGCATCAGCAACTAGGCACAATGATTGGTGGAACAGTGTGCCCTTTAAACTGATTGGTTTTTAGGGAATGAGGTAGTAGGGGCTTAATCAGCCTCTCCCTTCCAGCCTATGTGCTCACTGACCTGTCTCTTCCAAGAGGGGAGGGGTGCCTGGTGGAATTTTCCAATGGCTCCTAGGTGACCACTTCAAGACATCAGCCTGGCTCTGGAAGCCTCACTGCAACTGCTAGCTGCCCAGCTTGATGGTGAGTCCATCACTTAGCTGTGGCTTGTACAGCTTCAACAAGCCAAGCTATTCCTTTTAGATTTTTCTGGCTTGAATAGAGAGTAAAAGTAACCTACAATTAGTATGTCAAATATATCTTGTTGTGATAATTAAAATTACAGTCTCAGGCCCAGTTTCCTTGGCTAGGAAGGTTGGGCTCCAGAGCCAGACAGCAACTGTCTGCAGGTGTCTCTGTCTTCATGTAGCTTTAACTGAGACTCAGAAAATTGATCTCTAAAGCAATTCAGTGGGGGAAGTCATGTGAGAATCTGCTAAGTGAGAGTAATAATCGCTACTGTGTTAAACATTTTGTTAAACGATTTATCTAAACCTTACAACAATCCCCTGAAAAAAAGTACCTCTCTACTCCTCCTATAAAGAGAAACAGACTGAATTTGGGAGGAGGTCTGAGGAAAGTCAACTAAGTGGCATGCAGCAGCATCAGGTTCCTCTTCCTCTTTTGGTTTCCCTGTGAGTAGAGCTCTTCCTGATAATGCTGTACTGATGAAATGTGGTGTGAGGTACAAATTCCTTGTCTTTTTTCCTCAAGCTTTTAATTTAATTTAAACTCGCTGAAGTGCTATTTCCCTAGTAAATGAAAGGAAGACAATTGCCCCCTTGCTTCAGGAGTCCTCCCAGAAGTCAATGGCTTGCTCTAGCATCGGGTGCTGTGGTAGTATGCATGCAGTGCTGATTTTCCCAATGTGAGTGTGCACTGGGAAACTCCGCCTTCTAGGGTTGTTGTGGGGTTTGAAGAACACGTTCTGACAAATTGCTTAACAAAATAGCGACTTTGATGGGTGGGTATTACCCCATATTATAGAAAGGACAGATGAAGACTGACAAGATGTCTATGGTCTTCCACAGTGCATGAGGTCAGGCCATGACAGTAGTGGAATCAGTGCAGGTCAATTAAAGCTGACTGGTCACCTCTGCTCTCAGTACTGTGCCAACTTTACATTTTCTCTTTCTAAAATTAACAAGCATATTAGATAGCCTATCTTTTTACTAGAAATAGTTTATCACCTGTGCCATTCCTAGCATAGTGTGTGTGTAATCCATATTTTTGTATTTTTATCTCTTGAACGTTGTATAAATCAAGCAATTAGAATATGATGGAGGATTTTTGGAAGTTACTTCAAGGGCTTGTTTTTATGTGGATATTAGGTTAGTTGGAGGGACTAAATTGTGAGATTTGTTCATACTCATAGGGTCTCTTTTTTCTTATTAAAAAAGTGGTAGTTTTCTTTATACAGAAGTATTCTGCAAGAGTGAAAAATTTTTTTTTGCTTCTTTTGAAACATGACCTCAGCACAAACTCATCCTAGCTACAGAATACCTGACACCTCAGCGGTGTCCTGTGTGGTCTTGGTTGTTTGGCTCTGGCTCTGCATTGGGTTTTGTAAAGGTTACTTAAGTTCTCTAATTTTATTTAAAATTTGTTTTCTTAATGAATAGAGTAGCATACTAATACGCTTACTTTTTACCCAGAAATGTAAGGGCCCCTTAGAATTAAGCATTTTCTTATTACAGAATACAAATATAGAAGAGTTTCAACAGGGAAGACAAAGTTCTCCAAACTTTTAAATGCTGAAGCAGGAGGGTGCTGCCTTTTTAGGTTCCTTGAGCAGATGTTTTATATTTCTAGAAATAGATGTCCAGGTCACTTTGTAACTGTAGAGGTGGTGTAACTATTCTGAGTGTCTTAGAAACAGGGTAGTTATATGTTCCATTTTTCAGTGTGGTATCTGAGCACTCCTTTTGCTAGACGTGAGAGAAATACCTCTGGATGGTGAAGCCCAGAGAGGACATACTGAAGAGACACACTTGTGCAGGCACCACCTCTCTTTTGAGACAGACTTCTTTCTGTAGGGTTTATCTGCCATGCTTCTATTTCCTTTTCCGAGCATCTCATAGGAAATGACATGACGATGGGAGGGTGGTTAGTGCTGTCCAGTTTGAATCACTTAGGCCCTGGGGTCTGTCTGAAAGCCTGCACGACAGCTTGGATACCCACTTGCTTAGGTTGTAATTAGCACAGTTTATTTTTAGGATGGAGGATTATTGAACGGGTTTCTGGAGGTGAGGTGTTCTTTCTTTGCCTAAGGTGTCTCAGTCCTCATTAATCCTGGCTCTTCAGGCTAAAGCTGAAGCTAGCACCTCAGGTAGGCTTGGGAAAAGGCTTGATGTGGCTTATTTGACTATTTCTGAGCAGCAGTGGCAATCACTGGAAATATGATTCAGCGATTGACTGATTCTTAGAGACGTTCCTTGAGAGACCACCAGGTACACTTTGAAAACTTAGCACAGCCTGAGACTCCTTTTTCCAATGTGTTGTTTTATGTATGTTTGTGAGGTAGTATATTTTTAAATGTAATCACTTGAGCTTTACCAGAACTTGTCATAATTTTTAAATCTCTACGACTCAAGTGTGAAGTTCTTTTCTGAAAAATTTGGATATAGTTCATATATGCTATGATTTATTCAAGTTCCGTGGTCTTAAATATTCAGGGAACTATACAGCAATCAACCTATGTCATTTTAATTACTGTTTGTCCCTCCAAAAAGGAATAGCACACCTGTTAGCAATTATCCTGTTTCCTCTTCCTTCAGTGACTAGCATCCACACATCTATGTGTGTCTCTCTGAATTTGCCTCTTGTGGACATTTCAAGCAGATAGACTTGTGTGGTATTATATGACCTTTCTGTTTGTGTCTTTTACTTCACATAGTGATTTTAAAGGTTCATTCGCTTTGTATAAGTAATCTGTCCAAGGCTGAGAAGTAGTTCATCGTGTGATACGTGTACACACACACACACACACACACACACACACACACACATACACACACACATACACACACACACACATACACACGCACATTATATATAACATTTTATTTACCCGCTTATCAGCTTATTAGCATTGAGCTATTCACACATTTTTACTATCATGAGTGATGCTACATTAACTTCTATTATAGTACTTATTAGGCCCATGTTTTGAACTTGCATTGTTTTTTGTTATGCTTTTAGGATCTACCAAACTGGCTCCCAAAATGAATGTTACATTTTATATTCATATGAGAATATTTTAGTTTCTCCATGTCTTTGCCAACCTTTGCTATTGTCTGTATTGAGATCACAGCTATCTTAGGGGTGGGGCAGTAGCTCATTATGGTTTTGATGTATGTCTCCTTAATAACTAAAAAGCATAGGTTTAGGTTATCAAATATGTTATCTGCATAAGCACCTACTCAATCCTTTGATACTTTCTGAGTTGGGTAGTGGTATGATTTTAAAACAAAACATTTGGATTGTGATAACATTACAAGCTAGTGCCTTTCTGAGGAGACTTGAGCATCTGTATTCTTCCCTGGTAGGATTAAGATCTCTAGAAAACGTTTACACTCTGCTTGGCTGACTTGCTTTTGTGCCTCTTGTCATGAGTAGCTATGACAAGGAGGCTCTCACGAACATCTTTTGTCTTAGACTGCTCAGCCTCTAGAACTGTGACAAACAAATTTTATTCATCATAAATGACTCTGTTTCAGATACTTTATTGTAGCAACAGAGAGCACATGTTTTATTGAGTCATAACAATTCTTTATATGTAATCTAGGCAGACACTCTATGACTAAGCTCCAGGCCAAGTTCTCTACATAGCCTAAGCACAAGCTGTTTTTCAAATATAATCTGCAAATGCTTTTTTCATCCTGTCTTTGCAATTTCTCATGAGTATTCTTTGAAGCACAGAATTGTTAATGTTGACAATAAAGTTCCTTTTACATTATTTAATTTTGCTTTTGGTGTCCGATTTGAGAAACTGGAATATTATTAAAGTTTTGATTGAAGTGTATGTTTTCTTGTAGGAGTTTTATAGTTTTAGTCATAACTTTTAAACCTTTGATTAATTTATTAGTATATGTTATGAAGCCATTTCAGACTTCCTTTCATGTGAGTGCTGTGTATACATGGTGTGTATGTGTGTGTGTGTGTGTCTATTTAGTGTCCCAGTACCGATTGTTCTTTCTGCAGTGAATGGCATTGTTACCTTGTCAGAACTCAGCAGGTCCCACAAGTAGATGTATACTAACTTTCAATTGTACTACACTAATCTATGTATCCATTTTCACACTGGCTTAATTGCCAAAGCATTTCTAATAAGTCTTCATAGATTTATGACTTTTGCAACTTTGCTGTTTCTGAAGTTTGTCTTATTTATTCTGGATCCCTTGGTTTTCCATTTACTTTAGGATAAAATTATTATTTCCAAAGAAGCTTTTCATTATTTTGATAGATTTTAGCATATCTATAAACCTTGTCTTTACCGTATTTACAATGTTAAAATTTACGATTAATACCAACTTGTTCAAGGCTTCTTTAATTTGGAAAGTGTTTTGAAAATTTCAGTATACAAATTTTATATTTGGTTGTTGGATTCATCTTTGTACATTTTATCTTTTTACTTGATTTTTATGAGTTTTTTTAATTTCAGTACTGATAATATGTAGCCATGCAGTTTATTATTATACATTGATACAGTATATTCTAAATTAAAAATTATAACTTAGTAGACTCATAAAATGTAACATGGTAGAATAATCAGATTAAGTTTGACTCTTTTAGCTATCACTGTGTAGTTAAAATTTTTTCTATTGGAAAAAAATATAAGCTAGAAATTTACTTGTGAGTATGTTTTGGTTTTGTTGTAATGGAAGGTTTACTGTTGAAGGATCATTTGTTTCTGCCTTCATGCTGTGAAATATATTTATTTTGAGAGAAATCAGTTCTTTTCTGACAGGCTTATACCCATGTTTATGCAAAGGACTTGAAAGAGTCATATTGTTACAACATTCAAAAACATTTTATATATGTTCATGAACTCACTGATCTATTTACTACAGCAGAACATATATATCTTGTTATATGCAGTCTTCTAAATATCACTATGCCATTCTTTAGATCCTGTCTTGGAAACAACAGTTGTCTTTAAATTATATTTATTTCAATACATTTACTAGAACCATCAAGGTGAGTAGAAATTCAACATGTATCTGAAGATGCCGTATACAGAACGTAACAGGTCTATTAATTTATTCATAGGGTGAGGAGAAAACAAATTTAGAAGACAGAATTTCCTGTAGAGATCATTCATCATGGAGTTGGAGGAGGAACTTCCTTGTAGTCCTAATGTGGGAATGTTGTCCTGTTTTACCTTTGAGAGACAGATTTGAGCTTTTCAATAGGACCCCACAATGAGAAATTGGGTCCTGGAAGCCATCTTATTTGAAGTTTTTTCAACTCAATGCTTCTCCTTTTCTTCTCCTATTAAAAGCTTAATCTCCTCTAAATAGCTTCAAGGAACAGCAAACAAGATGGCCAAAAACTCTAACACCCCCATTTCCTACTTATTTATTCAATTCAATGCTTTTCATAATGATCTAGCACAGTTGTAATTTACAGAATAATATTAGAGAGAATGAAGCTTCTACCATCTACCATAAATGTCCTCAAAGATATTTAGAGGAGGCTAAGCTATTATTAGGGATAAGAAAAAGGTTCTTACAAATACCCGCTGGCCTGCTGGGGCACAAGAAGATGCATGCTTCACCTGCAATGCAGGAAGCTACAGCAACTTCATCTTTCTTTCTTAGTGGATCATTTCAGAAAGTGACAAGGGCTATAAGCAATATTACTCAAGTGGCTGTTTCTAGATGTCTCAATTTCTGCAAGTAGGAATATGTTATTGTGATTAAATGCCCCTGCTTCTAAATATTTCTACAGAAGCATTGGCTATTGGGGGGGATGTCTTGACAGCTTGGCATAAAAAAATGATGAATTTAAATGAAAAGCCACATCTTGAGCTTGACTAGCCCTGGTTGGCCTTGGTTGGCCCATGTTTGGGTCTCTATCCTTATGACTTCTGCTTTGGGGACAATGTTGCTGTCCTTATTAGATTCCAGGCTAGAATACTGCACTCACATGAAGACTTACTCACTCATTGAGTCAGTGTAATCTGCCTCCAGGGAACTGGTAAAACAGATAACACTAGCCTTTGTCATTTGGACACCAACCTGCCTGTGATGACCTCTGCAAACCTAGTTTCCAGTCAAATCCTTGGTATCCCAGGATTCCATTTTGAAGTCAACTCTTTTCTACCTGTGCTGGTTAGTTTCATGTCAAGTTGGCAGAATCCAAAGTCATATGAGAAGAGCAAACCATAATTTGGAGTTGCTGGTGGTGTTCAATGGTGGCACTGGGTACTATAAGAAAGCAGGCTGAGCAAGCTAGTGAGTGGTACCTCTTCATGGCTTCTGCATCAGGTCTGTGTCCAGGTTCCTCCTAGGTTTAAGATCCTTCCTTGCCTTCCCTCAGTGGACTGTGATTCAGAATATTTAAGTCAAATAATCCTTTCTTCCTCAAGTTGCTGTTGGTCATGGTGTTTCATCCATGAAAAGATAGCTTTAATCATGTCACAGCCTGTTTCCTTCTACAAGTGGCTTCTGGCTACTCAGCAGCTCAACACAAATGTGGCAATTTCATATAGCAATGGAATTATTGAGTGATAAGCTAGGTAATTGTAAAAGTAAACAACAGCAATGATAATAATAATTGCCTATCACTTTTATTATCTTTTGATGATTTCATTTTATTTTTTTATTATGTGTATTTATGTGCCTATCACTATGTGCAGGTGAGTGCAGGTGACCACACAGGCCTGAGTGGAGCATCAGACCCTGGAGTTTTATGTAGTTGGGAGCTGCCTCATGTGTTGCTAGAAGCCAAACCCAGTTCTTCTGCAAGAGTGATAAGTGCTCTTAATAGCTGAGCCACTTCTCTTGCTCCTAAGCTCTTTTATATGGCAGAAACAGAGTCATTTGTCACATTCATGATTTATTTGCCATTCAAATACTCTAAATTGTACTTCTGAGAAGCTTCATGTTGCAGAAGTTTGAATAAGGCAGGTCATTGATACCAAGTCCAAGGCAAGGTCAGAATTTCTATTAGATATTCTGATTCTTTAATACATATTCTGAGCTATTATAATTGCTTTGAAAAACATATGGAGTTGGGTCTGTACAGACTAGGGCTTTGTCTGTACTTGCAGTGTTAGCAGGGGGAAGAGCAATTTCTGTGTCCTTTAGTCATAATGAACATAGCCAGCCCAAGATGACATTGGTAGTAGGTAGGTTAATAAGCACCACTATCTTATCTTCTACTGGATCACATTCCTTAAGTTGCTTCTCAGGTATCCATCCTGAAGGGAAGCCAGAGCCTGACAGGCTCTATTGATACTATCCATATAGATCAGAGATGAAGGGTAGGAAATGTCCCTCACCAAAGGAGCATAGTCTTTGTCTTATGGTGGAAGGATGTACCCAAGGCTAAACTATAGGTTCCTGGGGAGTAAACCTACTATTATCATTCTTTTTTTCCATTTCTTTTCATTGACTATTATTGCCTGGTTTCAGTGATGAGCTTAAAGGCAGGTGCTTTAAGGTGATTGGTGTAGTGTTCTGGGACACAAAGTTGGAGACCAGAGAGAACCTAGATCTCTTACAGAGCCTATTTGTGCATCCGTTCCTGAAGGATAGCCTCAGAAGACACATTATAGTGGCTTTGAGATTAGTCTAATTGGTCTTAGTCAACAACTATATTTAGGCTTGCTTACTTTGTGTGCATATCTTTCCTTGACACAGAAACATGACATTTTTACACATCATGTGATTCCAGTTTTCATGAAGAACTTTGCATATGTTTTATTGTCTTTTAAGTAAAAACTAATATTTTTGTTTTCTCACATCTGGATATCTTGCATCCTTTGAAAATCCTTAACCCTGAATGGGCATAACATGTAGTTGTTTCTCTGTGCCCACACCTGAGATCTGGGGCATTATGTCCTTTGGATGCTCCTTTCTCTGCTCAACTTACTGAAAGTTCAGCATTTTCTTTGTCTCATTAAAGTTTAATTTGCTGTAACATTGCCAGGTCCTGCTGTGGCTGTATTTAAATGGCTTTCTATCATACTTTGCATTGTTCCTTTTGACGACTCTAGAGCAGTAAATGCCTTTACTTGTGCCAACAGCCATGAAGGGCAGGTGGGCTGTCTAGGTGAGATTTGTCTGTTCATTGATTTTGCTTCTCTGCAAAGCTTGTGAATAGTGAGGGTAGGAGGGGCATATTGGAACAAAGGAATCACTAGAAAACAAGAAAACAAGTATTTAAGGGCTTGGTGCTTCTTCAACTTTTGGGAAGTTCACTCAATGCATTGTATTTTTAAAGTTAGAATTCACTTATAAATATAAGCAGTGGAAATATTTCTGAACTCTATTCTTCTGTAACTGGCACAAAAACTGCAGTGGTGTTTTAAAACCAAGCCCACGTCCATGAAAAAATGTTTATAAAAGTCAAAAGCTGGAGTGAATTACATCATTGAGAAAGGTGGGCATTGCTTTGTCAAAGAGATGATGAAGGCCTGGTAGAGGGGAAAAGGAGTGAGAACGAGCCCCTTCCCTTTTCTCCAGCAAGCTGTATAGGGCAGCCTGTTGGGCTTGAGAAGAAAGCAGATAGAAAGGAGGAAAGAATGTTAAGTACAATTTGTTAGTCAGTGTGTCTTCTAGGAGAGTTCCTCCTCTTAAGGAGGTGCTTTAGTTTACTTGGTATCTTGAAGCATAATGATGAGGGTGAATACCAACAGTACAAAGTTTGTTTATACAGCAGCCAATGAATAAAGAGGCAGTAAAACTGAAACAAAACCCAAGAAGAGGGGCCAGGAGATCACTAGGTCACAAGTGCTTATTATGTACACATGAGTAAGGATTTGAGTTTGATGCTCATCACTCATTAAAAAACCTGACCACAATGAAGTACTCTTATAATCCCAGTTTTAGTGTGGTACAAAGCCAGAATTCCTGGGACTTGTTGGCCAGAGGGTCTAGCCTGATTGGAGGGCCCCAAGTATCACAAAGACACTATGCTTGAGAAATAAGGTAAATAGTTCTTGTGATATGACACCTTCATATTCACACATGCTAATGTGGATATATGCAGATGCATATAGACATAGATACAAAATACCAAAGGATAAGTCTAACTAAAGAGATAAAAGATCCATAAAATGAAAACTTGAAGATACTAAGGAAACAAAGTGAAGAAGACACTAGGAAATTGGAAGACCTTTTATACGCATGGTTTGGCAAAATTAACAAGAACATGGCTGTATTACTGAAAGTAATCTACATGTTCAATACAATCTTATTATATTCAATACACCCCCCATGAAGTTTCTAATAATGTTCTCAATGGAACTCAAAAAAACTATCCTAAAATTCATATGCAAATACAAATGATTATGAATAGCCAATCTAAACACAAAAAAGAAAATGAAAAAAAAAAAGGGTCTATTCAAGAGCAATGTAAAAGCAAATCCACCACACCTAGAGGAAAACCCATCAATCCATTCTGAGAAGTATCTCATATTTTCTGCTGCTTAGGTTAGTTACATTTCAGTGCACTTTGGCTCAGCTGCCCTGGCTGTGGGCTGGCATCTGTTGGTTCTTGTTTTCATGGCTGTCTCTAGATCTGCGCCATCTCCTTTTCTTGGCTTCAGTCTTGTTCTGGAGATTGGGCCCTTTCATTTTTTTCTCATTCAGATTTTCCAAACAGCACAGGATTGCTCTTTTCAGCTTAAAAATAAACCTTCTATTATTTTATTCCAGAATAAATACTAGAAAGTGAAAGGGTTCCTGAATAAGTATAACATCCATAGCAGGCTAGAAGGTGCTGTGCTTATTTTATCAGAGATTATATATCATTTGACTTGACCTAGTCTTGTATTTCTCAGTGGAGTTTACTCTGATGTAGTCACTGGATATTAAGTAGTTCCTTACACTCTTTTCCTCGGTGGCAGTTACAATTGAGTGGGGGCATAGTTAGCATTAATCAAATGATACAAAATCTCACCTTTGAAATATGTAATATATAAAATGGGAATACATGTGATTATTGTGTACCATTTTTAAAAGATATTTATTAAAGTAAAATATATAGGAGAGAAGCAAAGCTATAGCTCAATGTATCTGCACAGGTGATACTCATTGGTTAATACAACATTAAGAAAAAGAACTTCACTAGCACCCAGAGCATCTCTCTTGTTCTCCTCGAGTTTTAACTCTTATCAAAGGACAAACTGATTGTCCTTTTTAAAGAGGCAGGCCGGTCTAGAGATTTGTATGTTGAAAGCTGAAGGATTTGTAAGAATAATTAAGACAAGGATTGAAGTAAGAGTTTTAAGCAAGTCATTTTATGGCAGGAGGGAACATTTAATGAACTCAAAGATCAGAATAAATTGGAAAGAAGCTTTTATATAGGGTAAGACTGAGTCAAGTGTAAGTAAGTGAGTAGATCTGAACGGGCAAAGGTTATCAGAGTTAATGATAGATAAACCATGAAGACTCCAAATAGGATATTAACAGTGACTTTTAAGTCTGCCTTGGAAAGATGAAGGGGTGATAAAAATTAATTGACTTTCTAGAATATAGATTTGTACCAATGTCATGTTGCTGAAGGATAGGATTGGTTTTGTGCCAGTTAAAGGAGATGTTCACTCTCAGTTGTAGATTAGCATGAATGGCTATTTATCTCTGTATCTTTTATTATACTTATATGAGAAGAACATGCAAATACCTGTGTGTATAGATATGCAGGTATGTGTA
Source organism: Mastomys coucha (assembly GCF_008632895.1). NCBI lineage: Eukaryota > Metazoa > Chordata > Mammalia > Rodentia > Muridae > Mastomys > Mastomys coucha. The sequence goes on from NW_022196905.1 coordinate 2,997,700, forward strand.
TAAGTCAGTAACCATCACTTCAATGGGTATTTATTACAACTTTATAGGAAGTAGTACTATCCAGTACTCTGTGTGTAAATATAGTCATGTGATCAGCCTCACCAATGGGCCACAAATGGATACACATACACACACACACACACACACACACACACACACACACACACACACACACATTTATATATATATACATACACATATGTGTAGCTCCATCTATAGTATATGTCTGCTCTCCCTTCTAGTAGGGAGGAGTTATGAAATCTGATGTATAGGAGAGGATTAATACCTCACTCTCCTGTTCATCCTCATAAACCTCCTTAAATAAGCTATTAGATCAGTGGTTCTCTACTCTTCTAATGCTGTGACCGTTTAATACAGTTCCTCATGTTATGGTGATTCTCAACCATAATATTCCTTTGTTGCTACTTCATAAGTGCAATTTTGCTACTGTTATGAATCATGATGTAAATTTCTCATATGCATGCTTCCTGATATAAGATCCCTGTGAAAAGATTGTTCAAACCCCAGTTGGGTCATGACCCATAGATTTGGAAGTGCTATCTTAGAGGGTTCTCTGTACTTTTCTTTGTTTCATAGGTTTCATGGATGGTATCTTATTGTATTTGGGAAGGAAAGGGTAGGAGACGTATTAAGGATAAGTCTGCTCTAGCCATGAAACCATTGAATGGATATTATAGGGCATTTAAATGAGTAGTTTTTTGTTTATGGGGATATCATATTTATTCCAGTTATTAGATATTGCAGATACAAATAGAAACAACACTCAATTAAAAAAAATTCAGTTTGTTACTTTGTGCCAGTGGGCATGCTGTTTAAGGGTGAACTAAAATAAGCATGTTGTTTCTGATTATGCTTGCAGCATATCTCAGGACAGAAGAAGAAGTGGGTTTAAAAATCAAAGACTTAACAACAGTGACACATACTCTAAAAATAAATATATTGTTTTATAAAGGCATAAAAATAGAGTATCGACTCTAGTTTGGAGCATCAGTGGAGACTTCTCTGGAGAACTGATTAGATGATTGAGGAATAATATTATTTGGATGGAGAAAGTATGAGGAAGAGCATTCTATTTAATGTATTTTGAACAGGTGACAAGCGAAAAGATTAGGATATATGGGAAGAACACACCCTAAATTCTAGGGAGTAACAAAATTGGTTATGTTTTTTTCTTTCACTGTATGAGTGATGTAGCTTGGCATGGGCTTTCTGATCTTCATAGGAACTTAGTGAACATTAAGTTACAGAAGCATCCCTTTCCAAAGTACTACAGTCACTTTACAGTGAAAATTTCCACACCTATGTTTTTCTCTATTCCAGATCAGAAGTCACTTATCATGTTGGTTCATGACCCATTTCATTGGCCATGCTGATCACATTGATCACATGACGTTAGCTATATGCTAATTACTCTGTAGTATGTTCTCTGTGTGACTATCATACTGTTAATTAAGGTAACATTATGGATATGTAGAAGTAACACATGTCAATAATTATGTAGTTTTGTCTCATAATCATTTAATTGTTGACAAAATGTGAGTAGGAAGGAGTTTCAAAAGAGAGTGTAGGTTTGGGTACCTGGTGGTAAAGACCCTGGGGAGAAAGGAAGGACAAAAGGTTTAATTCTGCTTTGTTCATGGTGTTAAAAGAATAGGCTGCTGGGAGTTTAGGAATAGATCTTCCCAGAGGAGTGGGGACTGTAGAACATATTTTGTAGTGGAATAAATATGGATGTAAGAGGTAATGAGAAGAGGTGATAAAAGTTTACACTGAAAAACACTTGCATATCTATTACCAGGAGCAACAGCAGCATCAAAAGAGAGATGATAAGTCAGATGATGGTTCCTGGACTAATGGCAGCTGGGGCAAGACATTTCAGAAGTGGTAACCAGCACTGTCAAATGCTGAAGACATTGAAGATTATGGAGAATAAGACCATGCTTTGGGGTAATTTTGGAGGATGGAAAGGACATGGTTGTTAAGCTAAGAAGGAGGAAAGAGTGAAATTTTGTAAGATTATTAAAGTCATTGTTCAGGGCCTTATTTTAAGGGGAGACATGATATTGCGCATAATGGTAGGCATAGAGTAAGGAATGTGGAGATAAAGAAAATACAGAAAAGGTGAGATATAACTTAGAGGATTCAAGAGTAAGTAGAATACAGTTAGCTGTAGTAACCTGGAAGAATTCTCATTCTTAGAGAGACTAGAAAGAGCTATGCAGAGCTTCAAGGGCAGCAGCCATTTAACATAAGGACATGAATCCAACACAGGAGCCTAGAAGACAATGCTGGGCTTGTGGTCAGGTGCTTGTATCCTCATACTAGAGAGATGCATAAGAGAGGTCTTGTACTCTCCTTGGCCAACTGGCCTGACCTAATTAGTGGGAACCAGATCAGTGACAGAATCTGTCTCATAAGTGAAATGGAGGGCTCCTGATGGATAAAACATAAGGCTGGCTTCTGGCTTCTACACTCAAACACACTTAAGCAAGCACAAATCTATAAGAACCTATATACATGCACATATACAAACATATAGGAATGCACACACATAATATACATACAAACTAGAGAATTAAAATTTATAAAAAATTATTCAAAGCATGTTTATAGGAATAATTGAAAATTTTATGTTATAGAATTCAGAATCATTAAGTATTTTCTGTATACAATCCTGACAAATAAAATAAGCTCTGTATTTAATCTAGTCAGTTTAGAAAAGTCAGAATTCAGCTATGTATTGTTTACAGACTAAAATACAGGACATAATTTATAGTAGTAAATGTTTCATATTGAGTGCATTTTGTGTTGCACTATTTTTTTTGAGAACTCAGGTCCAACCTGCTAGGTGAAAATGACTATGTAATCTTTTTAAGCTGTCAAGAGTACCTTGTAGGACTGCATGTGAGAATTAATTAATAAGAATATCTTTCAGATGTCAGGATCCTGCTTATTATTACCATTTATTAAATGAGCACAATGCGTCCTTGGTGGCCTATTGACCAGTGTTATCAGCATTAAAACCTGTCAGTCACTCTAGCTGTAAATTGCCTCAAGAAAATTCAATTACAATGCAGTTGACTAAAATGAAATAGTTCATCCATAAGGACAGAATAAATTGCACCTATCAGAATTCATTTGTATTATTAATCCAGATATATTTTTAGGGGATTTGTTCTTTGTTGAAGTAAAATTCAAAGTAGAGGTCTGTTTATTCCTTTAGTAGGAGATATACAGCTGACTTAGGTATTATTTGGCAAGATTTGATTTCAGCCAGATAAATAGGACCCGTGACTCAATGCCTACCCTGTTTGAATGATACTCATGTAAACTCATTGTAACTTAAGATTTTGTGGAAAAAAAAAATACACACTCAAAGGATTACAAGACCATCACTTGTAAAGTGTTGTTAGATGGATGTAGTTTATATTTAATTTGATTTTTGAAGGTTTAAAAAACAACTAGAAATAATTCCATTTTCATCATGTCAAAAAATGTTTGGAAGGGATGAAGAAGACTTGCTTTTAGAGGTGAATTCAGCTCAATTCTCTGTAGTAGTGGTATGCCATCTCGTCAACATAGAACAGCTAAAGTGACATATGGCTCATTGAGTGATTGAGTGCAGACCATTTAATATTCAGGATGCTATGGTTTGGATATTAGGGAACATAAAATTTAGCTGTTGGCTTAAGAGTTCTTAGAATATCACACAATTTATTGGTTGAGGGGGATGATGGTAAGGTAGGTTAAAGTAGGAAAGGCTTAGTGAAGAAGGTATTGTTTATGATGTGAGGTGAGCCCAAATTATAGTACAGTAGTGAAAGGTGGGGATGGATAACTAGTGTAAGAGTATAATGAAGAGTAAGAGGTATGGGAGGAAAAGAGATAGGAAAAGAGAGGTGCATGACATTATGTGGCAGAAGCTAGGGATTGCGAAAGAAGTCCCTGGAGAAGCATCTGGGAAGAATATGACATTGTAAACATTGTGGAGACCCTTAGAATGCCTAGATGGCAATGTGTTGGAAGTTGATAATAAAACATTTAAGAAGCTTGCTTAAGTGTGTATTTGGGTATACATTGGAGAGATGAGATATTGGAGACAGGGGGTGAATTAGAAAACAATTGTAATGACGTAGATGAAAAATAACAAAGTTATGAACCAGGTGAGCTTCTCTCTGAACCTACCATGAGGGGAAGATATCAAAGTCATTGTAGATGCCTCCTTACTGGGAAAGGAAGAGGAAGGGATTGGTTACAGGTAGCAAGAGATGTCAACTTTCTTTCCGTCAAAAGCAATAGTGAGATCAGAAGCAAGAGCTGTTTTGATTAATGAATGTATGTATGATTAAGGTTCGCATGTGTACTTCTTAGCCATAGTATGACATGTCACAGATTTTCCTTGAAGTATCTTCATGTACCATCAACATGGCATTGGAAGAATGAATTTTTCTCTGAGGAGGAAGTAGGAGAATGTAGATGGCGGATTAGAGTTCAGCAGTTTACTGTGTGATAGGAAGTGAAAACAATGCTACAGAAGTGTGCCTGAGGGCAAGAGAGGAGACACTGGCAGGGAGGAGGAGAGGGCCTCTTGTGCCCTCCTCTCTGGGCACAGGCCTGTCCACTCTGTGGCCACACTGAGTGTGGGGCAGTCAATGTACCCATGGAGAACTTTCAGACCACTGGTATGTAAATGTGGAATTCATCAGTTCTCCTTCGTATGGTTCTTGGATGTCAAAGGGCTTCTCCTTTCAGCGGATTTTTTCAGCACTTGCAGACTGTGGGAGAATGCCCAGATTTCTGATTGCTGTTCCTCTTCAAGTACACGATTACTTTGACCTTTGCTTGCTTGGCTGGGGTTGTTATCTCTCTAGATCTATTTAACACCTGTTTCCTAAGGACTAGAAACCTACCTGTTAGAGGAAGTCCTGTTTCTACTGATGAAAAACGATACAACCATTTTGCCCTTCTTGTAAAATGGATCTCTTAAGACATGAGAGTAATAGTATTACACATTTTAGTTTACTGTGTTTAGTTGGCCTCTGAACAGAGAGCAAATCTATATTACTCATCTTGGAGGTCATTATGACAGCTGAATTCTCTCTATTAAACATAGGCAGGCCTGGTTTCTTGTGAAATCCACTAAGTGTTACTGAAAATAATAGTTTGGAAACCAGACTTGGATTTAGGACAGGAGCACAGTCGTAGAATATGGAAGGAGGGAACTAGAGGTCAAAGTGCAAGAAGATGGACATTAGGTAATATCTATGTGAAGGTCAATGTATGTTTTTTGGTCTGTGTAGGGTAAGTCCAAAAACAGAGAAGAGTTGCCTGAGCAACAGAGGGAAGGTGGCCTGTGCGGGTTCTAACAGCCATGGGGCCTCTTGCTGTATAGATTTCCTTTCTTTCTTCCTTCCTTCCTTCCTTCCTTCCTTCCTTCCTTCCTTCCTTCCTTCCTATTTCTTTTCTTTCCTTTTCTTTTTTTTTCTTTTTTCCTTTTGGCCCGCTTTTCCTAAGAATTTCAGCTAGAATTAAAGTCACAATGGGAGTAAATGAGAAAGCTCGAGTTGGAGAGACATGCACTAGAATCCCTCCTTTGACCAGTGTCTCATTCTGGAAAGTGTTTGCTGCTGTCTATAATGTAAGAAGTTACATTTGAAATAAGATATTGTTGAAATAATTTGTTCACACTGTACTTTTAAAACTGAGAACTTTATACAGTTTTTTTACAAAAGTTCTTCTCTTTGTATTTTTTCTTATTAATGTATGTACATGTGCTATATCACACATGTAGAGGTCAGAGGACAGCTTTGTGTTACCACTCCTCTCCAGCCACCTTTACTTGGGTTGTGAGGAAAGAATTTAGGCTACCAGGTTTGTGTGACAGATAGATCCCTGGCTCACAGGTTCCTTAAGCTTCTCCAAGGTCTAGGGAGCTTATTCGGTAGCAGAAGCAGCATATGCAGTGACTTCATATCTTGGCCTAGTGAGAGGTAAAGGCTGTGTTAGCCATTATTTCGTGTTGGTGACCTTCATTAGGTAGGCTGGTCAGATGCATCGTTTGAGGTGAGGTGGCCTGGAAATGGTATGAACCTAAGTGGCCATGGAACACACATATGCTACATGTGAATTTGAATAATAAATGACCTTATTCAGTCTATTTCTTTAGAATATAAAAAAATGACTTGGGCATTTAAGAGTGCTATCTTCTAAACATTTATTATAATTCTTTTTGTTGGTTGTCTTGGCTTGCCCAAATTATCTCATTTATTTTAGGGCAGTGAATCTTTCCTATTACTCATATACCTTGCACTTACAAAAACTAACAACTTTTAAAGTACTTCCTGTTACAAACTAATCATGTACACATTTTCTGGTTTTATTTTCCTTTTAAGACACAAACTAACTTGGATTAGTAATATAACCGGTTCTAGCATCACGACCTTGGGTTTGTATCCTAGGTGATACCGGAGAATTTAGAAAGCTTCTTAGAAATTAAGTCTCCCACCTCTTAAGTGGGGGACAATGAAACTTCCTGCATTCAGAGGAATGCAAGCGGAACATGTTGAAACACTGTGCTATTTAAAATACTGTTATTGAATTATAACCAAGATGAAGACTTGCAGAGAGAAGCAGGCTGGAGAAGCGTTTACCAGCAGTAGTAGATGCATTCCACTCTGTCTTCGTATTGGTGTTATATGCTCATCACCATTGCTTTTGGATGTCAGCTGAGGCAGGAGTGACTTTGACATGGGTAGGTCTGCTTCCCTTAAGAGCATTCACTTTTCCCTCAATCAAATTTATATGCTAAAATTTATCTCTTCTAAACCCATCTGAAATACATTATATACCAGTAGGATTTCTTAGATTGCATGAGCAAAATTTATGGTTTGTGTTAGTATTAATTGCCTAATATATTCATTATGAGCATCCAATATGTTCAAGGTATGGTGTTAGACACTGGAAAGTACAAAGATTTGTGTGCCATTGCTGTGTCCTAAATAGCTCTTTTTTTCTTTATTTCTCTTCTTTCCTGCCTTTCTTTCTTCCTTCCTCCCTTTCTTCCTTCCTCCCTCCCTTTCTTTCTTTCTTTCTTTCTTTCTTTCTTTCTTTCTTTCTTTCTTTCTTTCTTTCTTTTAATGAAGTAAGTATAAGCTAGCCATGTTGCTTGAAGAGCAGAAACATAGCTAGTGATTTGTGGTCAACTGTGTTAGATGTGAAGCAAGTTTTAATAGTATTCCTCTTATGCCCTCTGCCTACATACTGAGATTTTCAATTGGCCAAAAGCCCAGCCCATGCCATGTTCAAGCTCTCTTCAATATCTTTAAGGTACCGAGAATCTAAGTAAACAACTACAAAGAGCTAATGAAACCCACCTCCCATCTATTCATCTATTCATCCAAGGAACATACTGTAAACATTTGTCACATTACATGTAACAGTGCTTTGGAGTGGTTTTAAATTAGAAGGGGACATGAGTTTATTTTCACTCTGGTGGTAAAATTCACATTTGCCAAGAGTCCACTTGTTAAGGAATTTGTTAGGTCAGTGGGTAGCCTCCAATAGCTGTGTAATTACTCAGTTACCTAATTCTTCTAGTTAGGTCTCAAGTGAGGTATGAGTAATAAGGGAAGGCTATACAGATAATACTATGTTCAAAATCCATGCTATTTTGATGTGAATATGAATATATCAGATGTTCTGGGAATTGACTGCAAGCAGAGTGATCATATTTGCTCATAAATACTTGTTTCACTATGTTTTATTAGTAATTGCTTCTTTTCCCCTAATACAAATTAGTTTTTTCCAAGACTCCTTTAGTTCCCAAGGGTTCATTTTCCTTTCTCCTTCCTCCTTTCTCTCTCTCTTTCTTTCTCTCTCTCTTTCTTTCTTTTCCTTTTCCTTTTTCTTCGTTTTCTTTTTCCTTTTCTTCTTTTTCTTTTTCTTTTTCTTTTTGCGTGTGAGGTTCTGGACACTACTAGATAAACTGGTGTGAATCAAGAGCTGTTAGGTAATTGGGAGTTGTCTTCACCTTACTGAGAGATAGTCATTTCCTATAGTGACCATCAATAAGCCATCTCTACATTACTCAGGTTTCATTAAATTCTCTGTGGTATCCAGTATCAAGTGGTAATCATGTTTGTGAGAAACCACAGCAGGCTCAGAACTCATTTTGAAAGGAAAGCTGAGGCCGAACATGAGTTTCTTTCATTTCTATTACACTTCATGAGAAAGCCATTCAAGGAAAGGTTCTTGGTTCAAAGAATATAAAACCAACATAAAAGCTAATAAATAGAAATTATAAATATTTAATCTCTTGTTTTTACCAGGAAAGTTTTCCAACTCCAATTCTAGCAGATCACCCTATTACTTGGGCAAAGTATATCTACAATTTTCAATTCTATTGCCTGTAAAATAAGACATGCATCAGAGAACACTCTCTTATCAAGATGACTTAAAACCTTGATTAATAAAGAGACCAATGGGGGCAAAATGAATACTTAGTTCAGAACAGCACTAGAAATACTGCAAGTAGCATAAAGTAAGTGAAAATACTTAATTAAAATATGTAAAAGTTGACCTTTCTGGAGCACTGAGACACCCTGTAGCACAAAATTCCTCCTACTGAGCCTAGCAACCCTAGGATTTCTATAGCTTGATACTTCCCAAGAAAGAGGCATTGTAGTACGTTTTGTCTGGCAGTTCCTACATGGTTAAGGAGAGCTTCTGGTTAGCACTTGTTTCTGTAAAGCCTGAATAAATGTGAGAAGACAATTAGATAAATTTACCTTTTTGAACTTTGTTCGTTTTGAGGGAAACGTTCTATGTCACTTACTTGGAACAATACTACAGAGTTGAGAGGAGGTGGGTGGAGGTAGCTGATCTGCTAATTGTTCCTAGCAATCTAACACTAGACTCCAAGGCTATACTCTCAAGTGTGTATTGCAAGTATGCATTGGGCTGGTCCTGTAAGTGGGCAAGCTGAATGTGCCTATATATAAGCATGATTTTATTATTATTATTTTAGCATAAGTCCTATGCCCGTAGGAGGGATATGTTCTGGAATGGGTTAGTGTGGACAGTTGAGCCACCTTATTTCTACAGTAGACAACATGGGTCTTGGGAAGATGGGCTGATCATTCTTCCTTTATAGTATGTTTGATAGAAGAATTTATATGGAACCCTTCCTACCTTCCTTCACTTATTTCTTTTCATCTCTTCCAAGTTATAAATTGCCTCAGTTGACTTCCCTGGGCTTCAATCCTTGAACCTCTTCTGTTGTAGTATATATTTAGTTTCTATCAGGAGTTTCTACTCTGCCTTTGATCATTCAGTTCCCAGATTTAAAAAAAAAAACACAAAACATTTATACTTATAATAAGCCTTACTCAACACTAGAGCTGGGCAGATACCCTCTGTCTTAGTCAGGGTTTCTATTCCTGCACAAAACATCATGACCAAGAAGCAAATTGGGGAGGAATGGGTTTATTCAGCTTACACTTCCCCACATTGCTGTTCATCACCAAAGGAAGTCAGGACTGGAAGCCCAGCAGGTTGGTAAGCAGGAATTGATGCAGAGACCATGGAGGGATGTTTCTTACTGACTTGCTTCCCCTGGCTTACTTAGCTTGCTTTCTTATAGAACCCAAGACTATCAGCCCAGGGATGGCACCACCCACAATGGGCCCTCCATCCTTGATCACTAATTGAGAAAATGCCTTACAGCTGGATCTCATGGAGGCATTTTCTCACCTGAAGCTCCTTTCTCTGTGATAACTCCAGCTTGTGTCAACTTAACATACAAAACCAACCAGTATACCCTCTAAGCTATTAGTATCTGCTTCTTTATCAATAACCCCCAGTAATAATTTGTCACATTCTGCCTGGGCTGCTCTTAACCCCAATTGGTCAGCACTCATGGCCATGTTTTCATGATTCACCTAGCATATGGTATCTTCTCCTCTTTCCACCTTCTTTACTTTTGTCCCTCATAGTCTCTACTTCAGACTCCAAGCATGGGAACCAAACCCTGCCTACTTCTCTTCTGCTCAGCTACAGGCTGCAGGCATCTTTATTCAATTAATAGTTTTAAATTAAGGAGCAAGATTACATAGCATCACTTGGTGTATGTGAAGATATCCTAGAGGCAACCAGATTTGGACCCTAGTATTTATCATTACAACATATAGCAACAGAACAAACCTCAACGTTCTTCCTTTTCCTATTACTCCTGAATCCTCAATTGACTTGGAGAAGTACCATACTCTTCTTCCAACCTTTAAATTATCTCTAATTTCTAAGACAGGGTCTTAGGAGTTATTCTCGACTCTCCATGTATTGATTACATCTCTTAAATATAATCCACCAGAAAAAAACACTCTAGCTCTACAGAATGTACCCAGAACTCACCTGTTTCTCCTGCTTCCCTTATGTACCCTCTGGTCTAAGCCACTGTTGTTTCTCTCCTGGACTGTATTTTCCTCCTAACTGAGCTCTCTGCTTATAACTTTGTCTTCCTGTCTGTTTCTCATGCTGCAAGCTCCTCTCTGTTCAAAGCCCTCCTGATAGGCTCCCATGAGTCTAAAAGTAAAAGTCCTGATAGACTGAAAAGCAGGCACACAGTGATCTGACCCCTGCTTTCCATGATTTTGACTCTCTGCTCTACCTTACTTATCCCTCTCTGAGCCATCGCTTTCCTTCTCTTTAGTCACCTAAGAGCTCTTCTATCTTAGGAGCATTGCATGTGCTATTCCTTCAGTCTCCCCTCCAGGTCCCTGCGTGATTCAGACCCTTATGCTCTTTGAGTCTCTTTGGAAAGGCCACGCTTTAAGGGATTGTCTCTACACTTGCATTTTAAATACCATACACGTATCCTTAGTCTCACCTCTGCCTTTTGATCTTTTCTCCACTTTATCTTCCACATTGCTCCTTAATGTTCTAGTGTCTCAAATGTTGCTCATGGGTGCTCCTGATGCTTTCAAATCTAAGGCAGAAAGGTAGAAAGAGGGAAAGGAGAAAATAGGTGCTGAAAGCTGATGGACAAGCTATGGAAAAATAAAAAAAGAAGCTTTGCATCATTTTCCCCAAAGTTGTACTTAGTTTAAACAGCGTTCTGTTCTGATTAGAAGCTCTTTTTCCTGTTGTCTCTCAGTCACTGCTGTCATGTACACCCATACCCCCAATTGTGTTCTTTCTACCAAAGACTCAGGTTGTTAGTGATGACATGGATGATGCATGAGCAGGAGCTGCCCAGACAACAGACTAAAAGCCTAAGAACATTAGAGAGGATGGCATAGTTTGCTCTGAAGAAAATCTTAGTCACAATGTCCAAGACACATTCCAGAGATAACAAAGATCTTGAAGAATTGTATTTGTGAGTATCCTTATGTACTTGCATGCATGAAGATGGGCTTATCTTTTACTTTGTAAATGCCATGTAGTGGTAGAATAATATGTAATTATGGGCAATGAAATATGTTTATGGGCTTGGTCTGTGACATTTCCAACTGAGAAGCAGACAATACTCTAAAATAGAACAACATTCACAGGTCCTAAAAATAGTCATCAACTCCTCCTCCTTACCCCTCTGACCCTATACTTTTGCTAATTCTGTGGGTCTCGCCACCTCGAGCCAAGGCAGCAGAATGTTTTTTTAATCCAACTTCTTAGGACAATCCAATAAACAGTATTGCTATTTTTTATTTTATTGTTAATAACATATCTGAGCAATGTTTTAAGACATCTATTGGCAGTGAGTATTTTTTAAGGTCCTCTTTGGACGTAGTCTATACTTAAAATCATTTAACTCTATTTTTGTTAATGTAGGTCTTGATTCTTCCTCCAAAGTATATTTAGTGTATTTAACATAATGCATAGAGCCCTGAGTTTATTTAGACTTGGGCCAGATGGGACAAGTGTAGAAAGAGAACCTGGCTCAGGCATGCTGGCATGTAGTACTAGCCCTGGTGGCTTTAAGGTTTTACCGAGTGCTTACAGCCTTTATAGAGCACTGCTTTACACAGTGAACCTCAGAAAAGAATCAAATGCAACAGGGTTTTACAAAGAACATTAGAGAGTGGGATTCAGCATAATTCTAGATTATTTTGAATTTCCTTTAGTATTGTATTGAAGATAAATTCTAATTGATCATATATCCATTAGGATTTTGAAGCATCTGTAATAGTCCCTTGAACATAAGAGCAACAGGCAAAATGGTTTACAGTCTTATAGCTGGTGATGTTTGGCATAACATATAGTAGTTAAAAAACCAACAATGATTTTTTTCTAATACATTCTACTGAGAAATCAGGAAGGTAATTCAGACCTTCCCTCTATCAAGATTTATTTAACTTTGCTTTCATTTTCTTTTAATTATTATCAGTAGTCTAGAAAAAAATGTAACTTTGAGTAGTAAAATCCCATCTATATTTTTATGAGTGATGTAAAATTTGGAAATTTTTACTAATGAAGTTTATTTTGCTATCATTTTGTAAGATTTTGGAGTCTTTCGCATAGACTAGTTTCTGGCTCTGAGCTTTTATTTTGAGGCTGTATTTCTGCATATCATTTCTTCTTACTGATAGACATTGCAGGCTACATATATTTTTGTCCTACATCCTTAGGTGAAAACAGAGGGGTCATCAAGCAATGGTCAGAGAAGTTATCAAACACTGAGCAATGCCACCATTCCCAGAAGCCTTTCTCCTTCCAGACCTGTAGAAATGACTTTCCTCCTTACACGAAATCACATTAACATAGCCCAAAGTCCCAGTACAATGTCCTCTTACCTACTTCTCTACTGGGTCCCTAAATCACTAACCCTACTCCTCAGCATGGATGAGTGTATATAGGAAGGAAGACAAGTTGAATCAGAAGGAAGTAATCTTGTGTTGATGGTGATAGATCACACTTGCTCAGAATGTATAAAAATGTAAATCATTGAGAACTTATTCTGAGGGCTCCTCCCAGGCTCTCACAGGAGGCTCCTGTGAGGCCTGAAGCTCTGTTTCATTATCTGCACAGTAAATTGCCTTTGTTAATGAACATTGATGATTCATCGAGTCCATCATCACACATGCTCTCCAGAGGCAGTGTGACACTTCACCAGCAACTTCAATCCTCAGCATCACTTGGGTGTCATAATTTATGCATGACCTCTAAAACTTCTCAATGTAATTGATGCTGGGTTGTTCCTTCCACTGGCACCATCCTCCTCTTCACTCAAATTTCACTCCCTTTTAGGTGGGGAATATGTTGATAGTAGGCTGGTTCTGGCCAAAGTGGAGTTAATACCAATCTTATCCCCTTGGGTTATCTCACAGAATACACTCCCACAAACAGCACTGTTTTGTTTTCCATATGTATGAGCTTTGCTTGTGATTTTTATTTTATACTTAACGTGGAGCATGCAAATCTGCCAGCAAGAACACTGACAATGCTGCCTGCTGAAGGTTTTCTCACAGTAGTGGTATTGTCAGGCTGAGTGTCAGATTCATTTTGTGGAAAAATAGCCTGTCAGCTTGCCTCATGTATTTTTATTATGTAGTAGGAATTCCTGAGATTTTAGTGGATAATATATTCACGAGCTTGTAGGTCTGAAACAGATGTTTGCACTTTCATTTACAATAATTAGTCACCGGATCCCAAAAGGTGCAATGACTTAGGGAATGAAAGTTTGCAAAGTTTCAGAAATTAGGGAAAAATTTGTAACATTGCCTAAGTGCAATTCATATAATTTTATACTTTTGTAAGAAAAACAACATCATGAAAATGGTTCAATTAGTTTTCTGCCCCTGTTAATTTACTAAATAACATTGAATGGTGAGTTTTTAAGATGAGTCCTGTGTAGTCACATAAAATATTGCTACAATTCAAGGATTCAAAGAAAATGTGATCAGAAAACAGTAAAGAAAAGCCTTGCAATGAATAGTGTCTGTACTGGCTAGTTTTGTGTGTCAACTTGACACAGGCTGGAGTTATCACAGAACGGAGCTTCAGTGAGGGAAGTGCCTCCATGAGATCCATCTGTGGGGCATTTTCTCAATTGCCCCTTGTGGGTGGTGCCATCCCTGGGCTGGAGGTCTTAGGCTCTATAAGAGAGCAGGCTGAGCAAGCCAGGAGAAGCAAGCCAGTAAGAAACATCTCTCCATGGCCTCTGCATCAGCTCCTGCTTCCTGACCTGCCTGAATTCCAGTCCTGACTTCCTCTGATGATCAACAGCCATGTGGAAGTGTAAGCTCAAAAAACCCTTTCCTCTCCAACTTGCTTTATGGTCATGATGTTTGTGCAGGAATAGAAACCCTGACTAAGACAAGTGTCCTAAAAGTTTTGTTTAAACATCAGGGGTAAAAGCAAGCAAACAGACAGACAGACAGACAAACCAACCATAGTTTAGGGGATCTAAACTGTATTAATACTGTATACCTCCTGAGCAGCATTTCCATAAGAATTGTTTAATCTACAGGGATAGTTTCTTGTTCATTTTATGGGTTCAAATTTAATTTCAATACTTCTCAGAGTTTGTTTGTTTGTTTCTGTTTTTTTGTTTGTTTGTATTTTGAGACAGGGTTTCTCTGTGTAGCCCTGGCTGTCCTGGAACTCATTCTGTAGACCAGGCTGGCCTCGAACTCCGAAATCTGCCTGCTTTGGCCTCTCAAGTGCTGAGATTAAATCCATGCGCCACCATTGCTGCAGTAGATGCTGCAATGTCTCAAAGTTGCTTTGTCATACATAACTGAAGTTTGAAGTGCTTTGAGCACCCAGAAGTCAGACAAAACTATTGAATTTAGGGCTGAAGAGATGGCTCAGTAGTTAAGGGCACGTACTGCTCTTCTATATGACACAAACTTGGTCTTCAGCACAAGTCATGCAGCTCACAATCACTATAGCTCCAGCTTCAGGGGATCCAATGCTGCTGGCTCCTGTGGGCACTTCCACTCATATGTGCAAGTCTGTATACCGAATGTTATCCACTATCCTCCGAGATCTGCAGAGGCTCCGGCCTGGCTGGAGTACTTAAGGACTCATACTCTGAGTGGGAGAAGGGCGTCGGACTGCTGCCTAAAGCAAGACTCTGGGGACCTTGCTCCTGCAAAATCTTCAGGAGAAAACTCTCTTACCTAGGAAGTGTTACAACTCATACTAGAGAAGCTCTCAGACAATCACTGATGGAGTAATTTTCACACCTTTATTCTTTCTGGATAGGATCTTAATATACATTTTGGGGGTTTCTTGGGGTCTGATAGAAGATGCTTTCTATAGGCTTGGTCTGAGATATTAGGGATACCTCATCTGCATGTGAAGGGGCTTGAAGCACTGCTCCTACATGGCTGGTTGTCATGATTATCTCCATAGGATGCTGTGGTCACATGACAGGGACCTGCTCAGTGGGCAGGTGAAGCACCTACCATCTTCCAGTGTGAGGTTCCAGGACTTCCAAACCCACTCAGTCATATAAAGTTTCCTGGTATAGTCCACTGCCTCACAACTCCTCCTTTTCTTATTTATAAAGGAGAGATATTTTCTTAGATTCAGTTTGCAAGAATTTTATTGATTTTTTTTGCATCAATTTTCATGAGGGAAATTGGTCTGAAGTTCTCTTTCTTTGTTGGGTCTTTGTGTGGTTTAGATATCAGTATAACTGTGGCTTCATAGAATGCGTTGGGTAGTATACCTTCTGTTTCTATTTTATGAACTAGTTTGAGAAGTACTGGTATTAGGTCTTCTTTGAAGGTCTGAGAGAATTTTGCACTAAAACCATCTAGTCCTGGGGATGTTTTTGGTTGGGAGACTTTTAATGACTGCTTCTATTTCCTTAGGGGTTATGGGACTGTTTAGATGGTTTATTTAACTTTGATTTAATTTTGGTACCTGGTATCTATCTAGAAACTCATCCATTTCATCTAGATTTTCCAGTTTTGTTGAGTATAGACTTTAGTAGTAGGATATGATAATCTTTTTTAAATATCTTCAGTTTCTGTTGTTATGTTTCCCTTTTCATTTTTGATTTGTTAGTTTGGATACTGTCTCTGTGCCCTCTGGTTAATGAGGCTAAGGGTTTATCTGTCTTGTTGATATTCTCAAAGAATCAGCTTCTGGTTCTGTTGATTCTTTGTATAGTTCTCTTTGTTTCTACTTGGTTAATTTCAACCCTTAGTTTGATGAGCTATGAGCTTTCCTCTTAGCACTGCATTCATTGGCTCACATAAGTTTGGGTATGTTGTGCCTTCATTTTCATTATATTCTAAAACATCTTTAATTTCCTTCTTTATTTCTTCCCTGACCAAGTTATCATTGAGTAGAGAGGTATTCAGCTTCCATGTGTATGTGTGCTTTCTGTTGTTTTTGTTGTTATTGAAGACCAGCCTTAGTCCCTTGCAATTTGATAGGATGCATGGGATTATTTCCAACTTCGTGTATAGGTTGAGGCTTGTTTTGTGTCTGATTATATGGTCAATTTTGAAGAAGGTACTATGAGTTGCTGAGAAGAAGGTATATTCTTTTGTTTTAGGGTGAAATGTTCTGTAGATATCTATTAAGTCCATTTGGTTTATAACTTCTTTTAATTTTACTGTGTCTCTCTTTAGTTTCTGTTTCCATAATCTGTCCATTGGTAAGAGTGGGGTGTTAAAGTCTCACATCAATACTATGATTCACCATGATGAAGTAGGCTTCATCCAAGGGATACAGTGATAGTTCAATATATGAAAATCCAACCAAGTAATGCACTCTATAAACAAAATGACATGATCATCTTAGATGCTGAAAAAGCCTTTGAAAAAATACAACACTCCTTCATGCTAAAAGTATTGGAGAGATAAGGCATTCAAAGTACATACCTAAATATAATAAAAGAAGTATACAGCAAGCCAATGGCTAACATCAAACTAAATAGAGAAAAACTTGAAACAATCCCACTAAAATCAGGGACAAGGCAATCTATGCAATAGAGTACTTGAAGTTCTAGCCAGAGCAATTAGGCCACAAAAGGAGATCAAAGGATAGAAATTTGAAAGGAAGAAGTCAAATTTGTGGTGATATGATAGTATACATAAGAGACCCAAAAAGTCTATACAGTTGATAAACAACGTCAGCAATGTGGCTGAAGACAAAATGAACTCAAACAAATCAGTAGCCTTCCTCTACTCAAAGGATAAATGGGCTGAGCAAGAAATTAGGGAAATGACACCCTTTACAATAATAATAATTATTAATAATTACAATAATGATTATTATTGTAAATAATAATACTAATAATATGAAATATCTTAGTGTGACAATAACTAAGGAAATCAAAGATCTGTATGACAAAAACTTCAAGTCTCTGAAATGAAATTGAAGAAGACCTCAGAAGATGGAAAAATCTCCTATGTTCATGGATTGGCAGGATTAACATAGTAAAAATGGCATCTTAACCCAAAGCAATTTATAGATTCAATGCAATCCAAATCAAAACTCCAACTCATCTCTTCAAAGAGATAGAAAGAATAATTCTGAAGTTCATCTGGAATAACAAAAACCCAGGATATCAAAAACCCTTCTCAACAATAAAAGAACTTCTCTGGCAATCACCATCCCTGACCACAAATTATATTACAAAGCGATAGTGATAAAACCTGCATAGTATTGGTACAGAGACAGGCAGGTAGATCAATGAAATAGAATTGAAGACCCAGAAATGAATCCACACACCTCTGGTCACTTGATCTTTGACAAAGGAACCAAAAACATTCAGAAAAAAAAAAAGCAGCATTTTCAACAAATGGTGCTGATTCAACTGGCAGTTGTCAAGTAGCAGAATGCAAATTGTCCCACTCTTATCTCTTTGTACGAAGCTCAAGGCCAAGTAGATCAAACACCTCCACATAAAACCAGATATGATGAATCTAATAGAAGAGAAAGTGGGGAAGAGCTTTGAGCACATGGGCACAGGGGGAAATTTCCAGAACAGAACACTAATGGCTTATGCTACAAGATCAAGTATCGACAAATGGGACCTCAAACAATTGCAAAGCTTATGTAAAGCAAAGGATACTGTCAATAGGACAAAACAGCAACCCACAGATTGGGAAAAAAAATCTTTACCAATCCTACATCTGACAGAGGGCTAACAACCAAAATATACAAAGAACTCAAAAAGTTAGACTCCAGAGAACCAAATAACCCTATTAACAAATAGGTTACAGAGCTAAACAGAATTCTCAGCTGAGGAATCACAAATGGCTTAGAAGCACCTAAAGAAAAGTTCAACATCCTTAATCATCAGGGAAATGCAAATCAAAATGACCTTGAGATTCTACCTTACACCAGTCAGAATGACTAAGATGAAATACCCCGGTGACAGCTGATGCTGGCGACAATGTGGAGAAAGAGGAACACTCCTCCATTGCTAGTAAGTAGGATTACAATCTGGTACAACCACTCAGGAAATCAGTCTGGTGGTTCTTCAGAAAATTGGACATAGTATTATGTGAGGACCCAGTTCCAACATATAACAATAACACATGCTCCACTATCTTCATAGCAGCCTTATTTATAATAGCCAGAGCTGGAAAGAACCCAGATGTCCTTCAACAGAGGAATGGACAGAAAATGTGGCACATTTATATAATGGAGTACTACTCAGCTATTAAAAACAATGGCTTCATGAAATTCATCGTCAAATGGATGGAATTTGAAAACATCATTGTGATTGAGGTAGCCAAGTCACAAAAGAACACACATTTTATGTACTCACTGATAGGTGGATATTAGCTAAAAAGAAGCTCAGAATACTCAAGATCCAACTCACAGACCATACAAAACCCAAGATGAAAGAAGACCACACAAAAATATGGATGCTACAGTCCTAATCACAAGGGGGAAGGCAATAATCTTAGTAAGTAAGAAGGAGAGAGGTTTCTGGGAGGGAGAGGCAAAAAGGGGGAGCAGTTCATATATGGGAGGAGATGTGGGAGAAATACAGTGGGTCAGTTTTTGAAAGGAGGAGAGTAGCAGTGATGGGAGGGGAATCTGGGGATAGCCACTAGAAAGTCCCAGATGCCAGGGACCCAAGTGGTTCCCAGGACTCAACAGGGAGGACATTAGCCAATATACCCAACAAAAGGGGTAATAGAACCTGTAGAGATCATATCTAGTGGATAGACACAGCCCCAGGGTAAGGGATGGGGCCACCCACCCACCCACCTCAAAAATATTAATCCAGAATTCCTCCTGTCAAAAGGAAGTTCAGGGACAGAGTGGAACAGAGACTGAAGAAAAGGCCATTCAGAGACTGCCCTACCTAGGGATCCATCCAATCTACAGACACAAAACCCAGACAACTATGCTGATACCAAAAAGCACTTGCTGACAGGAGCCTGGTATAGCTATCCCCTGAGAGGCTCTGCCAGAGCCTGACCAATACAGATGTGGATACATGCAGCCAAACATAGGACTGAGCCAATGGAGAAGTTAGGGCAAGGACTCAAGGAGCTCAAGGGGTTCCATAGGAAGAACAACGATATCAACCAATCAGATCCCCCAAAGCTCCCAGGGACTATCAACCAAAGTGTACACATGGGGGGACCCATTTCTCCATCTGGGTGTGTAGCAGAGGATTGCCTTATTGGGCATCACTGGGAGGGGAGCCCCTTAGTTCTCTGGAGGCTCGATGACCCAGTGTATGGGAATGCTAGGGCGCTGAGGTAGGAGTGAGTGGGTGGGTGGGTGGAAGAGCACTCTTATAGAGGCAGAGAGTAAGGGGAAGGGATAGGAGGTTTGTGGAGGGGAAACTTAGAATGGGGATAACATTTGAAATGTCAATAAATAAATAACCAATAAAAAAAAGAAAAAAAAACCCAGAGAGGTGTCATCAGAATAACTGTGTGCTATGTTGGGAACAGTGGGAACTACTAATAAAGACCTGATTAGTAGTGATATTTGCAATGCTACACATCTGCTGCTTTAGAAATTGGATGAGGCAGGGTGGCAGAAGAAGCAAGGCTCCAATGGCTAGTACAGGACCAAGAAGGGAAAGAAACCAAGCTGCCAAGGATTTAGAATACCAAGGGGTAGAGGTTTTGGGAACATAATGTGCCCTGAGGTTCTCCAGTACTCTTTGATTCTTTTTACATCTTATTCTACCAGCCCAGATTCATTGACATAGAAGCAACATTCTTCCCCCAGCAAAATGCAAGTCCCTCCCTGTTCAGCAGTCAGTAAGTCCAGTTTTGGAGTACAACTCCTGCTAAGGAAGTTATTTGGAGTTGAAGAGACTTAAGGCTGCCTTGCATTGGAGGCCATTGCCTGGTCCAGCTTGTCCTGGAAGTCACTGGTTAGATGTGTTTGGACAAGGGCTGCTACAGAGGTTCCTGTTGCACACAGAGAGACAGAGAGGCCCAGTCCAATGAGCAGAGGGATGAAGATCTCTCTCTTCTTTTGACTCCCTCCCATCTGCAAGGCAAGTTCTTCAGGTTAGTAGAGATAAACCCAGGGAACAATTATCACGGAAGCATGGGAGTCTTGAAAGGGAGGGTGGGATTAATATAGGAACTTCAGTGCCTTTGCTCCACAGGAGAGCAGGAGGATTAGAACATACTGATTTGGTGATGGTGATGTCAAAGGCACATGTAAGATGGAGTTTTGAGGAGGGCCCTACAAGGCAAACGGGAGAGGGGAGTAGT
>NW_022196905.1:3018685-3029827 GCF_008632895.1 Mastomys coucha
AGAGAGAGAGAGAGAGAGAGAGAGAGAGAGAGATATCCTGTACTTTCCTTGTAGGTAAGGGTCCATGGAGTTCATGATGGGAAATGTTAATGGGAACAGCTGCTAATAGCAGTTGGGAGAGAGAAGCATAGAAAAAGCCTTGGGAGGACTTGGGGTGGGTGGTTAAGGAAAGGAGGTGAGCTGCATATTGGATGCATTGTAGGCAGGAGAGGATAGCTTGGAGTTACTTCTGAGTTAATTTTCCTATTGAAGAATATATTAACATAGGCAAAGTGATTTAGAGGTGGGAACAAGCTCATGGGAGACATGCAGGTCAGCTATGGAGTATTTGGCATAGCCATTAAAATAGAGTTTACACTTGACTACAGTTCACCAATGTTCATCTCCTGGGTCACTGTTGGAAAACTGAAAATGAGTTTTAAGGTTGGAAAGCATGGTGCCACCATGGCTGGTGGATTCAATTTTGTAGCTTCAGTATCTACAACTTCCATAAGTGGGGACCTCCTGTAGACCTTCCCGTCTTTCCAAATGTTTGTCTCCTGTGTTATATGCTGATGGTCTTCATCTTAAAGGGACATAGTTTAATATGTCAGATTCTCCTTGGTTCTGCTGTCCCTCTTCACTGGAGATGTCATTAAACAATATAAAAATTAAGTGATGATATTAAGTATGAATCCAATGCTAGAAAAAATGGGATAGAGGGTTAACCAAGGGTAACGTGTTTTTAATAAAGATTACCAGAGTGAAATGCAGAAAGAGAAGAGGTCAGGAAGTGTCTTAGTCAGGGTTTCTATTCCTGCACAAACATCATGACCATGAAGCAAGTTGGGGAGGAAAGGGTTTATTGAGCTTACACTTCCACATTGCTGTTATCACAAAGGAAGTCAGGACTGGCACTCAAGCAGGTCAGGAAGCAGGAGCCGATGCAGAGGCCATGGAGGGATGTTTCTTACTGGCTTGCTTCTCCTGGCTTGCTCAGCCTTCTCTCTTATAGAACCCAAGACTTCCAGCCCAGGGATGGTACCACCCACAAGGGGCCCTATCCCCTTGATCACTAATTGAGAAAATGCCCCACAGCTGGACCTCATGGAGGCTCTTCCCCAACTGAACCTCCCTTCTGTGATAACTCCAGCCTGTGTCAAGTTGACACACAAAACTAGCCAGTACAGGAACTTATTACCTAGACAGCAGAAACTAGTGTCTGCTGTCTTCAGGAGGTTCTAACCAGAAGCCAGAAACAAGTAGATGGGTCTTGCAGGACTCTTAGTGATGCCATATAGAAGGTGGTAGTGAGGGGAGTCTTAAACTCCTACACAATGTGATTCAGTTAGATCAGAGACAGTGCAAGGGTTTATAAGTCCTAGTGTCTTCATGCAGAAGAATCCAGATTATTCTTAGGAGAAAATAATTTGGAAGCTCTATGGTCAGGGATATCTGTGTAACAGAAAGTGTGAATGATGGCAGGGCTGAAAATCACAGATCTCATACATCTATGTAGTAAGTGCTTCTGAGGAAGGAAAGCAGGATGTTAGTGTCTTGTGAAACTGAATAGTGCCTGCATAAAAAATTCTACCTGGATATTTGAGACTATTTCAGAAGTGAGGAGGTATATTCGAAGGCTCAATGATCTTCATTGTGAAGTTCATGAATGTGAAAATGAAGGTAAATATTATAAGTCATTTGAAGGAAACACTCAATGATGAAGTCAAAATAAAGTAAACTGGTAGGGAAAAGGTGAAGACATATCAAGTAATATTTAAGAATATTTAACTTTTATATCTCAGTCAGCATTTTATGAACTAAGAAACTAAGAAAAGGATAAAAAGATCTTATAAGTAATATATATGTAGCATATATATATATATATATGTAAAACCAAAATATTTGGAAGGTAAATAAAAGCAGTGGAAAATGAAGATATAAAATTTAGGAAAGCAAGGTGACAATGTTCATATCTGATATGGAATACAGAAAGAGGCCAGAGAATGGGGAATAGAAAATTAATGTAGAGGTAATTTAAAATTTCTGAAAACTAGAGAAATCTTATTTGTAAAAAATATTCCAAGAAACTTAGTATTTGTTCTGAGAACATAGGCTAAGAGAAATGATTGTTGAATTCTATAAGACTGGGGAAAAGAAATGCATACAATGAAATTGAAGTCACAGATCTATAGTGACAACATTGGATTTCAGCAAACATAGGAATGATACCTTTAAAATGAGAAGCTCTGATTTTCAGCTTAATATTTCATTCCCAAAAGAATGAGCATCCATGTGTACAGCAAGATAACTATACTTTAGGTATATATTAAAATCTGCCTTTCATATAAATTCCCTCAGCAAAATGAATGGGTAAACTGAAAAAGGAGGGGATGGGTTATAGAAAGTAAAATCCGTTACCACAGTAGAGGAAGAAAGAGGAAGTCCTAGGATGATAGTTGTGTAGCAAAGCTGAGGCTGGGGGAAGAGCCAAAGAGGGCACTGCTTAAGGGGGGGTCCAGAAAAACCAAAGCTGTTAGACTATCTGATAGTGCTTCATTGAGGGCCTTTGT
Source organism: Mastomys coucha (assembly GCF_008632895.1). Taxonomy (NCBI): domain Eukaryota; kingdom Metazoa; phylum Chordata; class Mammalia; order Rodentia; family Muridae; genus Mastomys; species Mastomys coucha. The sequence continues at coordinate 3,021,238 of NW_022196905.1, forward strand.
TTCTTTTATCTTACTTGTCCATCTGGTTTTTTTATTAGATATTTTGTTTATTTACATCTGTTATTATCTACCTCAAGTATTATCTATCTCATGTTTTGAATATACTGTTCTGTCTAAACTGTGAATTAGGATTCAACCACATTTATGCGTGTGTGTGTGTGTGTGTGTGTGTAACTGAGTCTTGTTAGCAGGAAGGTTCTTCTCCAGTCAGATATAGAACTAAAAGACAAGAACATGGCATAATCCAAAGTTAAATTGTTTATTAGCAAGTATTACAGACTTCTTGGGTAGTAAAAGAGGCCTCAGAATTGGGGAGACTACCAACTATAAGGGCTTGGTGCTTTTAAAAAAATTTAGATGGGTACACTGTAGCTGTCTTCAGACACCAGAAGAGGGCATGCATCATTGAATCCCATTACAGATGGTTGTGAGCCACCATCTGGTCATTGGGAATTGAACTCAGGACCTCTGAAAGAACAGCCATTGCTCTGAACCATTGAACCATCAAATGTTTTTATTTGGGTTTAGGGTGTCCTCCTCAGATTCCCTCTCCCTCCTTTTCTCTGTTGATTTAAATGGGTCTGTGAGCTCCTTCAACAGCAGGGACTGGGTATTTGTCTCTGTAATTGCTATCAAGAGTAAGAATGGGAATCCTAACCTGTTGCCTTGTAGTGTAACAGATTCACAGAGATCTACTGAATGGGGTTTGGGGGTGGGTAGAAACCTAATCCTGGGGACAGAAAGTAGAAGGAAATGGAAATTTGCTACCTGTTTCTGTGGCAGCAAGCAATAAAAAAGAAATCCTCAAGCTGGGGCAATGTTTCCCCTCCTCCCATTCTAGAAGTCCTTAGACACTGGAGATATAAGTCACACTAAGCTTCACGTGGCAAATCATTGGCTGTATTGAAGTTTATTTTTATTTTTTTTATTTTTTATTGGATGGTTTCTTTACTTACATTTCAAATGTTATCTCCCTTTCACAGTCTCCCACAAAATCCCCTATCACATGCCCCTCCCCTGTTTCTATGAGCATGTTCCCTCATCCACCTACTCCCACCTCTCTGTTTTGGCATTCCGCTATACTGGGGCATCAGTTTTCACAGGACCAAGGGCCTCTCTTCCCACCAATGCCCAACAAGGCCATTCTCTGCTACATATGTGGCTGGAGCCATAGGTCCCTTCATGTGTACTCTTTGGTTGGTGGTTTAGTCCCCGGGAACTCTGGGAGGGGGGGGTCTGGTTGGTTGAGATTGTTGTTCTTCCTATGGGGTTGTTAACCTCTTCAGCTCCTTCAGTCCTTTCTCTAACTCCTCTATTGGGGACCCTGTGCTCAGTCCAATGGCTGGTTTTGAGCATCCACCTCTGTATTTGTTAGGCTTTAGCAGAGCCTCTCAGGAGACAGCTATATAAGGCTCCTGTCAACAAGCACTTCTTGGCATCCACAATAGTGTCTGGGTTTGGTGACTGTACATGGGATGGATCCCCAGGTGGGGCAGCCTCTGGATGGCCTTTCCTTCAAGCTCTGCTCCACACATTGTCTCCTTATTTCCTCCAGTGAGTATTTTGTTGTCTTTCTAAGAAGGACTGAAGCATCCATTCTTTGGCTTTTAAATATTCCTACAACAGATGGCCACCCAACGTGCTGGATGGGCACAAATCCTCTAGTAATTTAAAATTATTACCCTGAGAGTTAAAGTTTATATTTTATTTTCTTTTTTCTTTTTTTCTTTTGTCGGGTAATAGCTGAGTGACGCCAAAACTGAGTCACGTGACTCAAGTGCGCCAAGTTGAAACAATGAAAACAGCTCTGAGGTTCCCTGCTATAGGGAAAATTAATCACTGACTCCAGAGAGTGCAGTACTAACCATTGCCTGCTTTGAACAGGTATTAATTAATAAAAGTCTAAGGCTCTAGGTAGGGAGCCAAACAGAAAGTTGATATAACTTACTAAGTCAGAGGAAAGTCATTTTCTTTCACAGGTAGCCTACATGGGAATTTTGAGTGACATTTTCCTACTTGGCTAGGTAGAAATGGCCTAAGTAAGAGGCTCATACAATATATTAGTTTATTTCATTTGTTTTAGATGGTTTTAATTTTCAAAATAGGTGTGATATTATTTGGTGGTTAAATTATTCCTCTGGGAGAGAGGTCAAAATGAAGGTTTTTCTGGTTACTGGCTCAAAGATATGCTGATTTGGAGAAAAGGTTTTGTTTTTGTTTTTGGAAAAGGTGATAAAGGTATTTACACCTTCCAGAGAACTAGATTCCAGAGATTCAAACAAAAAATATATTTTAATGATACTGAAAATTTGTTTTGAAAATTATATATTACAGAATATACAACCTTGGTGAATTTCCTTGTCAGTCATACTGAACTGGCCTGCTTGAACTCCTCATGCCCTGGACTTCAGCTGGATCCAGTCAAGACACAGACATCCTGTTCTTCCCACCCCCCAAATATCTCAACACCCATGTTCAGCTTGAAGAAGTTATGAAGAGTCATTGACCCAGTTCTCTGAGCTGGGACTGGAGAGGGTTATTAATAGATTGTCTTTCTAGGAAATATAGAAATGGTCATATTTGGAACAGGGAGGAAATAGCCAGAATTGATTGTACAGCCATAATCTCATTTTATAGAAAAACTTATAATTGTTACTAAGTTAAAGTCATATGTTTCTATTTGGTACAGAATTTATTTTGATACAAAATGATATATTATCATTGGTATAATTTTCATCTATTGATACTAAATAATTAAAAGTACAGGGCTTAGACCCAGTCCTTCTTTTGCTGTGATTATAAACAGATCTGAGATATTTAGACCTGTAAGTTTAGGGCCAAATTAACAAATTCATGGCTCTGAGTTTATTATTAGGGTGATTTCAAGATTTTAATTAAAAATACCTGAGAGTAGTTAACAGTCAACAGACCAGATTACTTTACATAGATAGTTGGTTTTCACAAACATCAGAAATCCATAGAATGTGACATTTACTATTATTTATTCATTTGAATAGAGACCTGTTTGCTCCTGACAGCACTCCTTTCTCAGATTCAAAGAAGAAACTGAGCTCCAGTTGTAGTGAGACAGCCACAAGGCAGAAATTGCCTCATTCCATCTGCAGACAAAATCGTTGTTCAGGAAAGGACACACTATTCAGAATAGTCAACTGATAAACTCTGCCAAGACAGGGTTATCAGCCCTTTAAAATTCTGCATTACAAAGGTCTGTCAGATGACCCTGGCCAGAAGGATGAAGACTGATGCTCCAACGTTTAAAAGTAAGGACTGTCCAGGTGTCCAGCAATCTCTTGCTAAATTTTAGAAGCTGTGTTAGGTTTCCCATATTTCTCTATTATTCAGTCATTTTGGATTTCTGATGGAGTTGAAAAACTACATAGTCTCCAAGCCAGCTCAGGCTTTTTACTTTTGAGAAAATTGTTTTCTGATGGCATCCAGTCTAAGCCAAGACATAGCCAGGTGCAAAGTTTTTATCTTTTAAGTTAAGATAAAAGATAGTGTTCAACTTTATTGACAAAGGGACTGGGTGTCAGATATACCTTATACAAGATAATTTACAATATATGTAATAGTTGTGTTCAACTATTACACAGAGAGAAAGTTTTTTTGTTTTTGGTTTTGTTTTGTTTGTTTTTAATTGCACAGAAAGGGTGAAATGCTGCAGCATTTTCTCTGTCCAATCATATTAGGGCAGTGACAGGTCTGTGATTGGACAGGAATAGAGAGGTGGAGTTAGAGTTGGAGGAGGAAAAAGGTCAGAGAGAGCAGAAGGAGAGAGGTCATTATCATGGAGGCAGAAGATGAGGACAAGTTAGACCCCACTTGGTTGTACAACCAAGCAAAGGATTTTTACAAAATAGATTAATTGGGTTAGAATATTGTCTTTATTATTTGGTTCTGAAATTATGTATTAGCATCTTGTAACTCTGATCTTATTATTATATAAATCTGATTGGATATTAAAGTCTTAAGAGTCATGCTTTACTTAACGGGTCTTAGGCGCCATTTAGATGAATGATTATGGGGTTGTGTAAAGAATTGCATGTGAGCGATATATTTAATAGTTGGGAGAGAATAATAAGAGCCAGCTGGGACATGGTGATGCTGGTCAATACTGGCTCAAGAACGTGGCCAGGCTGGAAAGTTTGTGGGGTGAATTCATTTTTTAAATATTCCCGCAACACTTTGGTCTTCCTTCTTCTTGAACTTCATGTGGTTCATGAATTTTATCTTGGGTATTTGGAGCTTTTTGGCTAATATCCACTTATCAGTGAGTACATGTGTGTTCTTTTGTGACTGAGTTACCTCACTCAGGATGATATTTTCTAGTTCCATCCATTTGCCTGAAAATTTCATGAATTCATTTTTTTTAATAGCTGAGTAGTACTCCATTATGTAAATGTACCCCATTTTTTGGATCCATTCCTCTGTTGAGGGACATCTGGGTTCTTTTCAGCTCCTGGCTATTACAAATGAGGCTGCTATACATAGTGGAGCATGTGTCCTTGTTATCTGTTGGAGCATCTTTGGGTATGTGCCCAGGAGTTGAATAGCTTGGTCCTCTGGTAGTACTATGTCCAATTTTCTGAGGAACCACCAGACTGATTTCCAGAGTGGCTGTACCAGCTTGCAATCCCATTAGTAATGGAGGAGTGTTCCTTTTTTTCCACAACCTCTCCAGCATCTGCTGTCACCTGAGTTTTTTATCCTAGCCATTCTGACTGGTGTGAGGTGGAATCTCAGTGATGTTTTGATTTTCATTTCCCTGATGACTCAGGATTTTGAGCATTTCTTTAGGTGTTTCTCAGTCATTTGAGATTCCTCAGTTGAAAATTCTTTGTTTATCTCTGTACCCAATTTTTAATAGGATTATTTGATTCTCTGGAATCTAACTTCTTGAGTTCTTTGTACATATTGGATATTAGCCCTCTATCGGATGTAGGATTTATTGAAGATATTTTCCCAATTTGTTGGTTTCTGTTTTGTCCTATTGATAGTGTCCTTTGCTTTACAGAATCTTCGCAATTTTATGAGGTCCCATTTGTTCATTGTTCATCTTAAAGCATAAACCATTGGTTTTCTGTTCAGGAAAATTTCCCCTGTGCCTATGTGCTCAAAGCTCTTCCCCACTTTTTCCTCTGTAAGTTTTATTGTATCTGGTTTTATGTGGAGGTTCTTGATCCACTTGGACTTGAGTTTTGTACAAGGAATTAAAAATGGGTTGATTTGCATTTTTCTACATTCTAATTGCCAGTTGAACCAGCACTATTTGTTAAAAATGCTGTGTTTTTCCCACTGTTTGGTTTAATAAAATCAGAAATGAAAGGGAGATATAACAACAGAAATTCTGGACATTCAAAAAATGATCAGATCCTATTACAAAAGCTTATACTCAACAAAATTGAAAAATCTGAATGAAATGGATAATTTTCTGGACAGATATCAGGTGCCAAAAGTAAAACAGGAGCTGATACACCATCTATTTGTCCCATAACCCCTACAGAAATAGAAGCAGTCAGTAATAGTCTCCCAATCAAAAAAGCCCAGGACTGGGTGGGTTTAGTGCAGAATTCTATCAGACCTTCAAAGAAGATCTAACACCAATATTCTTCAAAATATCCCACAAAATAGAAACAGAAGGAACACTTCCCAATTCATTCTATGAACCCACAATTACACTTATACCTAAACCACAAAGACCAAAGAAAGAAAGAGAGCTTCATTTACTCTTTAGCTAGCATTACTGAGGAGCCTCTGGAAACTTCCCACACTGTTTAGTATTGGAAATGGTAGCATGACTAATTCTTTGACTCAAAGTCTAGTTGATTGGTGCTCCTAAATTTCTTCTAGCACATTGCATAGAATGGTGATGGTGCCTCTTTTGTTTCTAAGAGGCAATGAATGACTCTTTGTCTGAGTTTAAGCAGGCAAGTTGCAGTGGATCAAACAGGTATTGGGGAAGGACCATGTTTGAATAGATAACAGCATTCATGACAAGTGATGGGAGAGGCCTTGAAGTTCTGAAGAAGTTGCTGTCAGTGAGATAATGTAAACTCATGAGTATGTTTATGTCCCCAGTGAGGCAGTCTGTGTCCATACCTGGGAGAAGAAGCTATCAGGGAACTTTCAAAAGGTTGTACATAGAGACTGGTATGTAGCATTCTTTTGGAATTCAAAGGGGCAGCATCATAGAGACTGACTCTCAGGGGGATAGGTAATGTTACTATCAGGATAGAGTGGTCTAAGCAAGAGCTACTGAATGCACTAGGGTAGCCCTGGGAGGATAGTAGACACAGGAGGAGGTTTGTGAATGTGAAGGTGAGATTAGACACTGACAGGTCTTATACTTGTGGAGTTTGATAGCTTACAAAGTCAGGGTGAGATGGCCAATAGGCCATTTGACAGGCTGGTCTTAATGGCCTTGTTCCTGTCTAGAGATGTGTGAAGACTGGCTTACATTTGAGAGGTTTATTCTATTATCATCATGTTAGGAACATTGGTACACACAGGCAGACACCATGCAGAAAGAGCCAAATGTTCTACATCTAGATTGGAAGGCAGCAGGAAAAGAGGGACACTGTGTCTGGTTTTGGCTTCTGAAACCTTAAAGCCCACCCCAAGTGAGTATTTCCTCCAACAAGGCCATACTTCCAATAGTGCCACTCCATGTGAGTCTATGGGGGTCACGTTTATTCAAACCACCATAATTTTCCATCTTAGTTTGCACATCTTTTCTGGCCTCCACCCTCTTCTTGGAGAAGCAAAACAAGAGAATAATTTCTTCAGGACATGCTATGCTGAATTGCTCTTGGTTGTATTTCTTATTCATTGCAGGGCTTTTTGGCTACTTTAACAATGCAGTCCAGTGTGCTGCACCATAGTACCTGGCTTGATTCCTATAATCTTGCTCTCAGTGTGCTTGACACCTGGGGGGCCTTGGCATAGAGGCTGCATGTTTCATAATTTTTATTTCTCCTAGGTCCTTTCTCCTTTAGTATATGTGTTAAAAGACAAGAAGGGAGATGAGAGAAAGGTATGAACCAGCACCTTGACTCACAGTAGAACCACTAACATTCTTGAAGTGGCTTAGTAAAGTGTGTTGGCCTGAGCCCAAGGCCCCTTGGACAAGCCCTTTCTTCTTACCCATGAGATGATACAGCCCAGTTGGATCCTGAACCTTTGCCAGGCCTTAGTTTTCTAATCCTTTGGGAGAGCAGTGCAGATCTTATTTAAACATCTCAGATTTGACTGTTTTAAAAATGCTTCATAACTTTGGGGAGCCACTTTTTATTCAAAAGAGGGCGATGCTTAAATATCTAAGCTGTTTGCCAACAGTGGTGGCAATTAAGGTTTAGTAGCTGACAGAATTTCTTGTTTCTGTGTTTAGTTTAGATAGTATCACAGGAAAAAAAAATGAGCTGTGGGTGGGAGGAAATGATGGTAGATTTTATACACCTCACTGAGAAGTTATTTCTGGCCCATTCTCTACCATTCCCTCTCAAAAGCATTTGCTCAGAGGGAAGAACTGTATGCTAATGACTTACCTCTAGTCTATAGTGATTAAGCTTGAGATTTCTCTTTCATGTTGGGAATTAATATTCATAGGTTATGCAAGCCATCACAGATCTTAGTTTTTTACTTTTTAAAGATAAAACTTTAAAATAGAATAAAATGCATATGTAAATTATTTATAGGTGTTGTGCTTTACACACTGTCCTGCTTTTCCATGTCTGTGGTAATTTATCTTGATCTCTATTTTCCTTATCAGTTCAGCCATGGCAGTTGCCATGTGTGCAGAGTTTGCATGCTGTGCATTTTTTTTGACCCTTTACATAATTTTTGATTGTTTCAGTTAGACTTACCTAGTGTATTTCCATTTAATATCCTTGCTGGTATTATTAATGATGCTTTAACATTGCATAACATGTTTCTCTTTGTTCTAATTAATTTTCCTCCTCTTTTTCATATTTACCTCATTCAGTCCAATGTTTATATTAATAAAACATTTTAGATATGATGCTTTATTTTTAAAATTACTGTTCTGAAAATAACAACATACATATAGAAATTTTCATTTCTCAGAATTTATATTAGAAACTTTATGAATGCTATTACAAGAGTCTTTAATCTTTTAAAGATTCATTTATTTATTTTATGTATGTATTAGTCAGGGTTCTCTAGAGTCACAGAACTTATGGTAGTCTCTATGTAGTAAAGGAATTTATTGATGACTTACAGTCTGTAGTCCAACTCTCAACAATCAACTCCCAACAATGGTTGGCAGCAGCTGTGAATGGAAGTCCAAGGATCTAGCAGTTGCTCAGTCCCACAAGGCAAGCAGGTGAAGCAGAGAGAGCCTTCCTTCTTCCAATGTCCTTATATAGGTCTCCAGCAAAAGATGTGGCCCAGATTAAAGGTGTGTGCCACCACACCTTTAATCCCACATGACCTTGCTTGAACTCGTAGATCTTTCCAGTCTTAATCTTCTAGGATTCATAGCGCTATGCCACCACACCTTTGATCCCAGATGATCTTGAACTCATAGATCTTTCTATCTTAATCCTCTGGG
>NW_022196905.1:3031275-3031843 GCF_008632895.1 Mastomys coucha
GGAGGAAGTGGTCCAATGTAGTCAACCTGCCACCAGGTTGCTGGCTGGTCACCTCGAGGAATGGTACCGTATCTGGGGCTCAGTGTTGGTTTCTGTTGTTGGCAGATCTGGCATTCAGCAGCAGCTATAGCCAGGTCAGCCTTGGTGAGTGGAAGTCCGTGTTGTTGAGCCCAAGCATAACCTCCATCTCGGCCACCATGGCCACTTTGTTCATGTGCCCATTGAGCGATGGCAGGGATGGCTGGGGAAAGAGGCTGACTATCCACCGAATGGGTCATCTATCTACTTGATTATTGAACTCCTCCTCAGATGAAGTCACCTTTTGGTGAGCATTTACATGGGACACAAATATCTTCACATCCTCTGCCCATTTGGAGAGATCTATCCACATACTTCTTCCCCAGATGTCTTTCTCACCAATTTTCCAATCGTGATCTTTCCAGGTCCCTGACCATCCAGCCAATCCATTGGCTACAGCCCATGAGTCAGTGAACAATTGCACATCTGGCCATTTCTTCTTCCAAACAAACTGTAATACCATGTGTACTGCCCGAAGTTCTGCCCACTG
>NW_022196905.1:3032531-3034037 GCF_008632895.1 Mastomys coucha
CAGAAATCCGCCTGCCTCTGCCTCCCAAGTGCTGGGATTAAAGACGTGCGCCACCACGCCCGGCAAAATTTACCATTCTTAATATCTAGTTTTGGCTCTTTCCTTTTCTGTCTGTCAGACAATCTGTCCAACTGCTAGTCCCTCATTCCTTCCTTTTGAGGGTCAAACCCAGCAATTTCTCTTTTGAGTGCAGATAGATGAGACAAGCCTGAAACTTTGTATTTGTGCAGAGCCTTTGTTTGCCATCCTTAGAAGAATGTGGTCACAGGAGGAGGAATGCTGGGTTGAGGATTCTTAGTCACACCTGGGATAAACATGACTTTTCTGCCCATGGTGCTGTGAGAGAAAGTTCATTGTTTCATTTATTTTTCTGGCTGCCTTTATGATTTTTCTTTGTATCTTTGGTTTTTAAGTTTGACAGTATGAGGTTATTTGTGATTTGTTTCACATTTATATTCACTGAGTTTTTTAGATCTGTAGATGTTTTTCACCAAGCTAAAGAATGATCAACCATTATTCCTTTAAGTATTTTCCTGCTCTGTTTTTCTCTTTCCATGTTTACATGAAGTTGCATATCTTAGGCTAATTGGGATTACTGAGACTGTCTTCACTAAAACTCTTATGCTTTAAAAATATTTCATCAGTATTATTTAAATTCAATACTTAAAAAAAATGGCTCCTCAAATTCAGAGTCTCTATTCTATTGTCTCCAATTTGCTACTAGCTTGCTTGGTGCATTTTTAAATTTTAAATATGTTACTTTTCAGTTCTAGAATAGTTTGGTAAGAGTTCTCCATCTGTGTACTCATATGTCCATATTTCCTCTGGGCCTCAACATATTTATAATAACCTTTAAAAAGTTTTCTGCTGATTCCTACATCTGGGTCATCCCTTAGCCACATTTCATTGGCTGCTTAATTTTCTCTATTATGTCATATTTTCCTGCTTTTTAATATGGTTTATAATTTTTATTGTGAATTCAGTATCAAAGATAATTCCCTATATGGAATCTCAAGTATATTGTCTTCCTCAAAAGGAAGTTGAATTCATTTTCACTGGTGAGTTCAATTTCTTTTGGTCCTTTTGATCCCATCAAACATAGTTCTATATTATTTTAGGATAATTCTCTTTGAGGTTTGCTCATAGTGCCTGGTCTTAACTTTAGAGGTGTATTCCAAGGTGTGGCCTTTTCTATTGTTTTAGTGCACGGCTCAAGTTTTCAGTAAGGACTCTCCTCCAGAGCAGATGCCTCACTCTCTTAGCAGGGTGTGACACATGATGGCTTTGTTTATCTTTGAGCATTAAGTTATCTGTCCTAAAACAAAACAAAACAAAAACAAAAACAAAAACAAAAAACAGCTGGGCAGTGGTGGCTCACGCCTTTAATCCCAGCACTTGGAAGGCAGAGGCAGGCAGATTTCTGAATTCGAGGCCAGCCTGGTCTACAAAGTGAGCTCCAGGCCAGCCAGGGCTATACAGAGAAACCCTGTCTTGAAAAACCAAAAA
>NW_022196905.1:3034120-3068773 GCF_008632895.1 Mastomys coucha
AAGATATCTGTCCTGCCAGCTTCACTTTATCTGTGCAGCCTAGTCTTAAGTCCAGGACCTATGAAGGACCTCTAAGTAACCCAGTCTTCTGGGGGGCACTATTTCACTCTCAGAACTTTCCCCCATAAAGTCCATTTGCTTTATCAGTAGTGATCTTCTAGCTCAAGCTCCTTGACTGTGGTCCTAGGATGCAGGCTCCACTTCCTTGTTGGAGGACTGAAGTGTGTCAAAGACAAGTAGCTCAAGCCTACATGGGCTACGTTTGTGGTACTGCTTCTTTCATAAGTTGCTGTTTTTACTTTCCCTGTAGAGTTCGTGTCTGAGTTCTATGGCTGGAGTTGTGTCATCCACATGACAGGACTTTTCTACTACATCTGGATCAGGTTCAGTTTTTCAGATGTGTCACACAACTCTTGCTTTTCGGCTCAAACTAACCCTGATTTTTCTCCTTCACTTGTTCATCTTTACTGTTTCTTAATACTTACTCTTTTCACAGTTTGCCTGATTGCAAGAAATGGGACATGGTAGCACCCAGCACACAGTGTACTGTGCATATAAATGAGAACTACTTTTGGGTGTGTGAAAAGTTTTTCCTAATTTAGAATCTGACTTTAGGCCTCCAGTTCTCCTCCTGTTAACTTTGGGTCTTCCTTCCTTCCCACACAGCTATCATGGGCAGGCTAAGTCATGGCAGACCTCCTCTAGGGAAGCTTGTAATCTTTCTTTTCCAGCCCTTCCTGGAGGCTGCCCATATAGAGCCTGTTGTCAGTCTTAGGCTTAAATCTCACAGTTGACAGCTCACTGTCTACTGATGAGTAGAGCAGCAGTGTATTCAGATCATTCATTACAGATGGATGGATGAACTGATGGGCTTGAAGTCTTCACATTAGCTATTTATGTCAATGTTTCCGTGATACAGCAGGCTTTGTAATTATCCACAGCTCCTTACTTAAAATTTCCTTTTGTTCAATGTTTTTTTCTCCTTTGAAGCATCAAGACAATCATATGCATATGTATTATCTAAAGCAGAAAACTAGATCATAAGGAAACATACTGCCAGTTTCTAAGTTCCTCTAATGTATAAAAACTAGTTCAATGTTTTTGATTGACATGTTTCAATAAATAAATAATGAAGTTATTATGAATTGCATTAAATTTTATTATATCTCCTTGCATATTTTAGCTTCAGACAGCGTGTTTAATTATGTATTTTTGGTGTATTATAAATAATTATGTTTGCATTTAATTTGGCATGAAGATTATATATCCACAACTAAGTAATGTGGCATATTTTCAGACACACCAATGGAGAATAGCATTTCATCTCCCTGGCCCTGTTTCTGCTTTCCCCAATATCCTAACACCATTAAAGTCAAATCAATGAGGGTTTTGTGTTATTGTTGATAGTGATGGTAGTGGCCTTCTTCTTTAATGTATTTTGTTGCACCAAAATGGTAAATTTTAAGACCAAAGCAGCATGTTTACCACCAACTCCTACTAATGTATGACTCAGTGTCTATGCTCTGATTGAGAGGACTTTTGGGACTTTTATGCAATAAAATTGTTAATTATATCCAAGGGTTGGAGTATGGGAAGCCTTGTACACATGATGCAGTAATTGTGCCCACATCCACTGACCCTTCTGTTGCTTAGTTTTGCTATAAATGTCTTAATATTGTAAGCAGATGTGACTTAATAGCCTGGAGAGATTCAGGGTCAATGCCAGAGTTTAATTTCCAGATAGATATGTCCAAACTAAAATTATCATGTCAATTGGAAGTATACATATTCATAAGTCAAGAAGCAAAAGGACCTATGTTTTTTGATTATCTGCTCAATTCAGTCTCAGTTCTTCATCTCTTTTTGGTGTGGGATTTTTCATAGATATATTTGTTCTCCTTATACTTTTAAATCAAGTCTTAGTAATTACTACAATAGAAACTGTGCCAAGAAAGTGAGTTGTCAAGTAAATAGACCATCCAACAGAATATAAAGGTTTTGATATAGTTGTGTGATACAGGTATCCTCCCTGGCAAGCATGGAGTGTAACGGATGTGAGGAACTTGTACCAAGTTATAAAAGATGAGCATGTCATAGCCCTATAAAGAGGAGTGAGCTGAGTGCTGAAGGGCATGAAGTAAGAGTAAGTGGTCCTTAGGTAAAAGAACATGAATAGGAGAGTCCTGATGTCATGCAGAGCCAAGAGCGAGCAGTCTTGGTGTAGGTGAAAGTCATCGCTGAGAAGATCCAACTAGACAAGCACACATGAACCAGTTCTTGAAAAGCCTCCTCAGTTGTCATGTGCAATCTTCTCTCCAATGTTCTTCTGTTTGTGTGCTTTTTACAGAATAATCTTTAGTTCTAATGTCTAAGTCGTTATGAACTTTAAATAGAGTAGTTTAAATTAATGTTTTTATTATATTTAAAAGGAGTCAGTTCAACCCATTAAGACTTGAGCTGTAAAAGAATAGGCTGACAGCAAAGTATGCTCTCTTCTTCGAATACTTTTAATGCTATACCCATAGGTACAGCTCACGAGCCTGTCTCTGGGACCAGGCTATAGGCCAAGTTTTATCTCAGAGGGTGTGAATAGTGATTGTCCTGGTTCTGGGCCAGAATCTCTCTTCCTGCTTTTATGTGGTTCTGAGAAATTCTCTGGTCTTCTGGTCTGCTTTGTGATACTCTGACCACACCTGTCCCCAATTTCCTGCTTTTGTTCTTTAGTTAATGTGGACATCTCACTTGTAGGGGAGTATCTCTTTGTCTGTAATCCTTTAGAAAAGTCCTTAAATTGAAGCCATCACTTTTCTGTCATTCTAGGTACTTTGATTGTTTTAAACTACACAGTCTATATAAATCATACAGGTTAATTACTTTTCTCTGAGCTAGAATGGTACTCTCTTTTCTTTCACTGTGTTTCATTATCCCTGGTTTTGATTTGAGGTTCATATGAAGATCCATCTTCTTGGGCCAAAAGAGAGGGAAGAACATGCTACTTTGTATGTTTCTCTGCTAAAATATGTCCAGCTCTATCCCTTCACTCTGGACAATAGAGTCAAATGACTTTTGTTTCTGTCTGAGATGAAATATTCTTACATTATTTCAGAACTATCCAACTTTGGTTGAATTTACAGTCAGGAACAGCACTTATGGTGATTCTTCAACCCTCCAGATGAAAAATAGAAGGAAGCAACATAAATAACTATAAAATCTTAGAATCATTGATTTATAGAAAACTGAGTTTTGGATTTCTTTGTGTTTCAAATGTAGGTCAACATTACGGCTTGAATTCAGAAAATGTCTCTGAAGGAAATTAATTTGGCAATATATATGTATGTATAGAATATATATATATATGTATATATATGTAGATTTATATAAATTCAAAAATTATTTTTTACTATATTGTGAAGAATATTGACTCTGATTATTATTTATAAAACAATGATTCTGCTATTATTCTGCTTGGATTAAGCAGTTTATCTCGCTTTCCCAGTCTAATTATTTTGGAGCTCTTAAAATGCTAATGTGCAATGTGAAGTTCCAAGGTAAGAAAATAAGGAAAGAAAATATTTGTACTCTTTTCTAATTTTGTGTGATCATTAAAATCTTTCATGGTGTAATTTTCTGAACTAATATTATGAGTTATATGACAATATCTATGAACACAATTGAACTGATTGTGAAACTTTCATCTTAAAATTCAAATTGATTGCTTTCTCATTTAGAGACAAGCATTGAGAAGAAATAGGCCATTGAGGAAAAATATTATTTTAGAAACTTCATGATTGATGTCAGAAATTGAGTAGACTGTTTCAATAGTGTGCAAGCTCTTATTTATTAACATTCAAAAAGTACTGATCAGGTTCTGAGCTGATTTGTGTGCTAGCTACTGGGCATCCATCCATGAGCAGACAGGATTGATTATTAGACTATAAAACTCTCTAGTACAGAATGCTGTAGAGTGACAGTAGCTGCAGAGAAAATCAGAGGTGGGAGCCACTGTAGCAAGAGTGGGCGGGAGCCACTGTATCAGGAGTGGGCAGGAGCCACTGTAGCAGGAGTAGTTAAAGAAATATTTCCAAGTAGGTGGTGCTCAAGTTGAGAAGTAAGGAATATGGACACTCCAGTTCTTGAAATGTGAAGAAGGAATCAAATAGCAGAAACCCTCTAAAATGGGAAAGAAGATTCAGAGTTAATGTGGTTGAAGGTTTGAAAGTTAAGGGGTATATAGAATGGAATGAGATCATAAATACAGATACTATATATATTAAGCCCTATAAGATAAGGTATATTTTTAGCTTTTATTTACAAAAAAATGGAGACCCAATATGGAGATCTAGAAAGCACCAACATACTCTGAATCTCTATAATTTGATTTACAGGTTAGAAAATTATACTGATTTCCCCATAAAGAAAATTGTTAGAAAGAGTTGAAAGTTAGGTGTAGTTTGTACTAACCTACAACTTTAAGGCAGCCCAAGATAAATCATCCTCTACACTACCTAAATGCAATTGGATCTTACTTATCACTCTCCACTTCTCAGAGACAGAGAAGGGGTTCCTAAAATTTGAATTGTCACAAGTCTCAGTAAAACAGGTGCAGTAGACTAAAACATTTCCTTCAGCAAAATTACATTTAGAATTGCAATATATTTACAGCTTGACAGAAGATGTACACTTTTGCTTACTTCTCTTGGATCTATCAAGCATGTTCAACCTGTAGCCTGTAAGCCATATGTGTCCCAGGATAGCTGTGAATGTGTCTCAATACAAAGTTGTAAACATAACTAAAACATTATGAGAATGTGTTTGTGTGTAGGTGTGTATAGCTTGTTAGCAGGGTCCTCAAAGATGATCTTTTCAGATTATGTTGTGTTGTAATGACAAAAATTTGCATGGCTCTGACATCCTTAATTTTTGGCTTTTATAAGGCCCATCTACTTGTCTCAACCGTTTGGGAACCCCTTGTCTGTCTCTGGGAAGGGGAGAATGATAAGATTTAGTTGCTTTTAAGTAGTGTGGAGGATGATTTATCTTGGGCTGCCTTAATGTTGTAGGCTAGTAGCGTCTGTGTTTTCTTTTTTTTTTTTTTGGTTTTTCGAGACAGGGTTTCTCTGTGTAGCCCGGGCTGTCCTGGAACTCACTCTGTAGACCAGGCTGCCCTCGAACTCAGAAATCCACCTGCCTCTGCCTCCCAAGTGCTGGGATCAAAGGCATGCGCCACCACCGCCCGGCTGTGTTTTCATATAGAAGCAGCCCTTACTATCACTCCACAAGATTCATGTTGGATTACTAGGGATCTCTGTGGAGTTTGGGGTCCCTTAGATGTGTTGATTGTGTGTGTGTGTGTGTGTGTGTGTGTGTGTGTGTGTGTGTACACACCCTCTGGAATCACATAAGTACTGTGGAAAGTGTTGGTATCAGGAACTGGCTTGGCAGATTGCCTCTGAACCCAGTGACATCACCCATAGGTGACAGGGACCATCGCATCTGTTGCCACAGTAATCACATATATTCCCAGAGTCCATTTCCCACCTCTACCTGTGAGCAGTTGTGTTGCAGTCTAAATAAAAGGCAGATCCTTCCTGACATTCACCTCTTTTTTCTTCTCTCTCTTTTCCCCTTTGTCTCTGTCACCCCTTCCCCAGCCACACACAATAAACCTCTGCCTTGTGGAACTGCATTGGCCTGGTGTGGTCTGTCTGTATACGAGCTGCAATTCTAACACAACCGAAGGATTTCCAATCATAGAGCTTGAATTTTTGGCTGAGCATGATCCCATTCCACTAGAATTGATAATGATTATTCCTTCTATAGAGAGAAGTTAAGATGGGTTGTATTCGCACCTATATAAGTGTTGCTTTCTCTTGATATTTAAAGACAGTAGCTCGTCTTAGGAACCCAGCTGATCAAAAGGTATTAGATTACCTCTCTAGCCTTCTATGTTATGATATACATTGAAACAACAGGGCTTATAGAAACAGGCAAAACTCACAAAGCCTCTCTTAGTTGGAAGCTCAGGAGCTTGGCACTATGTGACAATGCTGATGGAGGAGCAGGTATCTCTGCATTCAGTAACTAATTAGCTACCCATAAAGTTTAGCAGTTGGACTGTTCAAAGATCAAACACTTTGCATACAAGAAAACCATGGGTGTTCTGGAGATGAGCCTCTGATGTCAGTCTGCTACATTACGGCATTTGTTTTTGTTTCTTCAGAATGAATGGCAAGGTAAGTGTTCACAGACAGTTTTAGTCTGTTCTTTTTTTTTTTTTTCTCATTTCAATTAGATAAATCTTAGAGCTGACAATAATTATAAATAGAGTTGATTAACATTTGTTTTTTTTTTTTTTTTTTTTTTGATCACATAGGCACCAACTGACTAAATAAACTACCCAACCATCATTAAAACTCAGGATTTATGTATGAAAAGAGGATCATGTTTCTGGATTTCAGGGACACAGAGGAGCCTTCTGAGAGCTTCACATTTAAAGTTCAGTCCACTTCAATACTGAAGCAAATATTACCTGTTAGGGAGAGGATAGTGGTTCCTATAGTCTGCATATCATTTTTTATCTTTCCCAAATGTTCAAGGTGAGTTTGTGGTATTAGTCCTAACCATAGTGATGACAGTGACTTGACAGTGCTGATAATCATATTACTGAGTAGCTGAACTGTACATATTACTAGATATGAATATGAGGTGAAGCTTGGCAGTGTTTTATCATCCAGATCTTTGTTAGTGGGTTTTCCTTTGCTTAGTTAGTTTCCACTGACTCAAGTAATTTCTGCTTTTCTTACTCTCCAGTTGAGTCACTTCTCACTAAACATCCTCTAGGAAAGATGCTGTCCCAGCCTAGGGAAAAAAAGAGACTGTTTTATCAGGGCACTTTTTTTTTTTTTTTTTTTTTTTTTTTTTTTTTTTTTGGTTTTTTGAGATAAAGTTTCTCTGTGTAGCTCTGGCTCTCCTGGAACTCACTCTGTAGACCAGACTGGCCTCGAAATCAGAAATCCACCTGCCTTTGCCTCCCAAGTGCTGGAATTAAAGACATGTGCCACCACTGCCTTGCTATCTTTTGTGTTTTAAACTGAATTTTCACTCTTGTTATTTTTAAGATTGTGGCTTCTCAGCTTTATAACAACTGTACCTTTCTTTTTCATAGTGAGTTCTGCATAATATTTCCATTATGTCTATGAACTATGTTCTTTTATGATTTGTTTCTTCACAATTGGTTTGATTTCACTATGGCATAAATATAATTAACATGTAGATAGCTTTTCATTTCTGTGGTACATGGGTTTAGCCCACATACAGGTCAAGGAAAGCTGGTTGACCTTGTTCTGCAAAGGTACCTTTGGGGTCCACCCTTTGGAACCTAGATTGCTGGTGAAAAGTGTGTTGACAAATATGGGCTTATCTATTGAACTGCGGGGACTCTTTCCCTTAGTATTTTTCCAAGTCATCTTTGTTCAAATTAACAAGATAGGATGTATAAAGAGATTTCTTCCTTGTGATTGTTGACATCATTACCTAGTGCAAGAAAACTCTTTGGAGTATAAGAAAAAAGGCCTCCTGATGCCTGGAGGAATCTACATCCCATAGGAGAACAAGAAGATAAGGAACAAGACTGCATTCAGCACTGCCCAGGCAGTAGGTGTCTGAGGATTTCTGTGTCAGGATTCTGCCAATACAGCTGACAGGTTTTCTTCTATTTCCCAATTAAGTCTGCAAATATAAATGTCTTACGTATAATGAAAAGGAGATGGGAGGCAGGCAGTTCTGAAATGGAAAAGAAGTGAGTTTTTAAAACTTGAGTTATAGGTAGCATTTTCCATTTTCAGTATGTGAAAATGACATCAAGAACTTCAGCATGCCAGCAAGAGCCATTAGGTATAGCTTCACCACTGTCAAACTCACCACATGTATAAATGATATATCTATATCAGCATGCATGCCTGTGTCTACTGTCAGAACACCACTTTGTTAAAGTTTATCTCAAAGACCATTACTTAGTTTAGAAGCGTTTTTGTTTTTTTTTTTTGTCCATATGTGCCAAAATACTAGGGAAGAATTTTAAATGACTTATAACATACTTACTGAGAAAGTCCTGTTTCTAGGTAAGTTTTCTTAGTTCCCCTTTCCATAAACAACAAATAAAATAAGGAGTATGTGGACTATTCTACATCCACAGAAGGTGGAAACATCTTGACTGTCAAGGGACCTTGCTATTAGCTGTTAGTTACCTGGCAGGATTATTCACATGTTCCTCAATAGGATTCTTGTTGAAAGTGAGGTGGTAACATATAGAGTAGGTAAGATAGCTTTGAAATTTTTTTTTGCTTTGATTAACCATTAAGAAGGTATTATACTGAAATAGGTATTTTAAGGATTATGACTTGCTTTATAAAGGAATCATAGGACAGAACACTTGAGTTGAAGACTGGGTATGAGGGAAAGGTGGATTGTAGCAAGAGACTTTTCATTTTCCTTCAGAAGTATTGAGTTGTCTCTAATAATGGAGAAAGAAAAGAGATAGCAATTTAAACAATTTACATAGCAAATTAATAGTGCGATAACTATCCATTGGTTTATTTAAAGTGGGCCAACAATGCCTACTTTTCTCACAGAAGATTATTTCATTGCATGTACTAAAATAGAATAATGCTATAGAGAAAAGCAATAAAAATAAATAAGACTTTTGAAGACATATTAATGTATAAAATATTTATTGTACAGCCTTAGTAGTGTTTGCATTTAATCATTTTTATTGTAGATTGGGGATTAGTCACTTCATTCTGAATTCTGGAACATGAACCGACGATGTTTTGCAAGCACCACTCTTTCTGGAGTGTGTTCTCAGTGGGATTTACTGAGGTAATACTTACTTGTCTAAAAGCAGAATCATGTGTCTATAAGCACATTATGAATGCTTCCCACAGTAAAACTAAAAAGTCCAGAGGAAATGAGAGGCAAAGCTAGGCGAGGTTATTTCAGTGCCATGGAATCTTATTGGTGTATTCTGTAGACCACAGATGAATTGAAAAACTGAGAACCATTTAGAAGCAGTTTCCTATCTCTGCATTTAGATATCTCCCCTCTCTCCTTCTCCCTCTCTTCCTTCATTTCTCTCTTCCATCTTCTTCTACCTCTTCTCTCATCTTTGCACTAGCTTGTTTTCCATGTGTTATCCTTATGTGAAATACAACATATATTGTCAGGAGCCATAATGGGACAAGCTAATAACTAGCAGGTGATCACCCTGAAATGTCCTGCTTTGGATTATTATATAATCTGTGATAGGCACACCCTTATTAAGCAAGGGTGTAAGGGATTAATTTTAGGAAAGATTCCTGCTATTAACATGCTTTTCCTATTATTATTAAACATATAAAACAATCACTAAGAAGTAGCACACCTCTTTGGAGAAAATCTTTGCAGATCCAATAAGATGTACTGTTTTGTAGTGATACCATATATATAGATGACTTAAGTTTTAATGATGATCCTATAAGAATTCCTAAAATTATACCTGTAATTATTAAGCTCTTTTATAGTGGGACTGATATTAGGTCCTTTTCTGATAGGCAAAACTGCAGTGAGAATTCTGCCAGTCTCCCAAGTGTCACCAGTTAATTGCTCTTAGATGGTAACCAGACTTTCTCCTATGCAGAGCACATTCCAAGAGGTTGTAAAACAATTAACCATAGGTCATAAAAAGGGAACTAACAATTTATTACAGGTGCTAGGACAAAAGATAAACTATTGACTGGGTTTAGCTGTACAAAACTTCATAACTTAGTTATTGTTTTAAACCTTCAGTGACCCTGTTGAGCTGAGACAGGTGATGGATGTTTAGCCAGATAATTACTCCTAATGGATATACATATAAACATTCTCAGTTGTAGACTTCTATTTCAATTTATGATTTGATTTTTTTTGTGTGTGAATTTGTGATGAACTTTGTAACATGTGATCATATATTCTGAAAGATATTTTAAGTGCTGAGGCCAAAGAGAAGAGTCAGACTGAAGTGAGAGGAACGGAGGTGAGAATAACTGAGCTGAGACAGGTACTGAGCAGAGGAGAAGGGTTTAGATAGAACACTTTTTAGACAGAATTGGACTCAAGAAGAACTTAGAAATATAGGCACAGCCTTGGGAGAAAAGGCAATGAGAGACCATTATTGTGATATCAGAGCAAGAGGAGAGAGCAAGATTAGAAGAAAAATGCATAGTGGAATAGCTTAGAAACTATAGGTAACATAAAAAATTAAGAGAGCAATGTGTAGAATGCAGAGGGAATGAGCAAAAAAAAAAAAGATGCTGCAGAGAGCAGGAGGAGGAGCAGAATAGGTCCCATGGTAAGGACAAGGCAGGCTTAGTCTTACTAAAAGGGACAAAGCTTTTTTCTTACAAACATGGGTTTTATTCATTTAGCATTAAAAGGGTATGAGCCTTTTCTTTCTCTATGCAATAAAGATTGGAGGCCATTTTTCATCCAGAAAGAGTGAATTCTTTCTGCACCAGTGCTTGGTCTTTTGCTCCACATGCATATGTAAGCATGAATGTGTGTGTAACTATGTAATTGTGAGAATGTATGCATGTGTGTGTGTAAGTATGTAATTGTGAGAATACATGCAACCTGGACACATCTGGGTTTGAATGGATATGTATAAATGAATAAATGAGCACATATGAATCTGTATATGAAGAGATTGTGAGATTGCGCATATTTGCTTATGTAAAAGTTTTTCCTTCTGCGAATGTTATTCTCTTCTGGTTCAATAGAAGTTTATTGCTCCAAACTTCCCCCTTGCCCAACAAGCAAGAGGCATCTGGACAATAGGGAAAAGGCTCTAGCAATCAATCCTTTACTTAATCTTCTGCTGTTTTAGGATGAGGTGCTAAGTGCCTGAGACTGGTTTCTGGCCTCAGAGGAACACAGAATGTAGGTCAGCTACAATAGCATAGTAACTTAGACATAGATAAGTAAACTTTTTATTATACAGCAACCCTAAATTTCTCATGAGACAAAGTCTTACCCTTCTCTGACACTCTTCCCCCTCTGCTGCCTCAAGAAGAACCGACAAGAAAGAAGACCCCCCCACACCAGGCCTGGCTCCTGGCAATGTATTCTGTATGTAAAGTATACAGATATGTTTGTTCAACAATTATGGCCAGGCCTGATTACTTGAGTTTGATTCCCAGGACTCACATTGTAGGGGGAGAGAGTTTACTTCTACAAGTTGACCTCTGACCTCTAGAAGTACAAGTGGCATGCATACTTCTCTCTCACAAAATAAATAAAACAATTTTTTCATTAGTTTTCCACACATTGCTGTATGGTTTAGATGCCAGGATCACTCAATTTGGAGAGCACTAGACTGAAGGATTAAGGACAAAAGTTGAAGTATTGATGTTAACTGAGGAAATGTTCTTAGGTTCAGAATGCATCACAATATAGCCTCAGACTGTGATTTCTCTTTGGATGCTTTCTGTGTTGAATTGTGAGGTTCTAAATGGCAGAATACCTTCCTCTTAGGAATGTTTAATAACATGGACAAAGGACAAGGATGTTTGGACACTGAGTCCTACTGAGGTCAGAGCATCTGCTTGAGATGATGTAGGTGTCTTGGATATTGATATATGGAACTAGGTCCTCTGCTTTACTTTCCAGGGTATTTTGCTAGACTGAATGGCTTCTGGCAGATGGTTACCTAGAACTTGGCTCCAACCACTAGCTGTTTAGGAATATAAAATGGTCTTTGAAACGGTAATAACTTCCAACCTGTCACATATATACCTGGGCCATCATACTCTGCTCTCACCAATGTATTCATCTCTGGAAAGGATTGCAGCTGTGATTTTGGCTTGCACAGACTGCAGGACAGTAAGACAAAGTGGGGCTTGTAGCATGGAAGCCAGACTGTACAGCCATGGATTCTTCCTAAGGTTGATGCTGGGTCAAGCAATGATGATTCTCTGTTGGCAGATGCAACAGTTGAGCGGCAACTCTTGTCACAGAGATGTTTTCAGGCAACTGGGGAGTGACTGAGCAGTATGGTAGAAGGAACAAGTTTAAGGAAGACCAGAGTGATGTCCAGTTCTCTGAGGCTGGTGGTGAGGTCATTGCTCAAGTGAAACTCTGTTGCCTGATCATCTTCTTTTTAGACACGAAAACAGTGAATTTTAGGTCACAAAGGCGCGTCAGGGAAGCACAGCCCTCATTTCAACTATTTTTTTGGCTACATTATGGGTTAAAAAACAACTATGTTCTTTTATTGGTAAAGCGAATACTCTGAATGTTTAAATCCTGGATCGTATTTCAAGGATCTGCTAAACTTTGAGAAATTCTAAAGGTAAACTTTACTAATGGATATGGCATATATTGTAATCCCTGCAAAATTGGCAGGCTTTGGGAGAACTTTTGGCCCTTTTACAGTTTCAATGTTTCTTCATTTCCTTCTAGGATAATTGAGTCCAGCAGACCACCTAATGTTTGAAGAGATATCACTAATCCAAAGACCAGAGAACAGCTGGAAATTAGGAGAGGCAGAGATAGGAGTTTGCAAATTTAGGGTGGCACTAATTGGGTATTTAACCATGCATATCACTTCTATTTACCTTTCAGCCTTTGACATACTGTGGTTTTATTAGCTAGTTAAGTTCTAGGAGTTTGGAGGGCAGAGGCCTAGTGGGAGGTTGCCCATATAGAACAGCTAGAACAGCTGGAGAGAGGCTAAGGATGAGATCAAAGGTTCAGTGTCTTTCTCAGCTCTGTCGTTCTCATTACCATTTGGAACACACAGGCTAGCAAATCCAGTCACAAGGCAGCAAATGCCAGGCTTTGCTGTGCATTAGCAGCAGGCCTGAATAAAGCTTCCTGCACCTGAAGTTCTCATGCATTATTTATTCCAGTATCTCTGTTCCTGCTCCTCTTAGAACTGCACTCAGTCTGGAAGAAGAGGGGGCACAGGAAATCTTCAGTTCCTGGCCCTGCGCACTTAGAGAATATTGCCTGCCAATTTAGTAAGCGTGGTAACAGCAGCAATATCCTTGGATAGCTTGTTTCCAGGGCATCTTTGATGGGAGAAGAGGATGTAAGGAGGCTATTAGCCATGGCTGTGTTAAGTTTAGAGTGCTGTCAGTGATTGTCCGCATGAGTGCCTCCTGCTGATTTCTTTCTTCATTAGTCTGTCTGAATGTTCTTGTTTGGATTCATTGGTACTACACGAGAGAATTAAAATTCACAACTTCTGCTTGATATCCTGAGGCTGTACACGCTCTGTTCCGGAGTACAGATGTCTTGTATTCCTTGTCTACCACTCGAAACAAATCTTGGACCATGTTCGTTGATCACTGGTTGAATAGCTCTGGACATGGAAAGTACCCAGAATAGAGGATAGTCAATTACCTTCTCTCTTACTCACAAGAGGGATTCCAGTTGCTACATAGTTTAGCAAGTCAAGAAACTAGGTGAGGGACAGGTCATTTTTAGCCTATAAATAGGTTAAATAAGGTCTCCAAAGTACAATTAACTGACTCCTGTGCCCCTATATCCATTCCTTTGTCATCCTTGTTTCTCATAGGTGAATCATAAGTTGTACATAGGGTTGGGAGTGAGTTTTCATTAAAGGCTTGCCATAGTTCAGTGTAAGTACAATGAAGTCAGAATTCTACAAGTTCTCTGATGAGATAATTTAGATGACCCAATGTAGAATAGAGGAGTTAGCTTTATGTAGCTGGGGAGAACTCAAAGAGGTGAACAGTTAACCAGACAAAAGTGTGTACCAGTAGTAACCTTAAGCACCATCACTATTCAAAAAGAGATGGTGTAGTTCTTTAGTTCCTGGAGAGCTTGGCTTACTGGACAGGTTAGCAAGATGTGGTCTTGGGGAATGAAGAGGTGAGTGAGATTAGATAGTGTTCTTGCAGAAGACTTGAGTTCAGCTCCTAGCACCTATATCAGGTGGATTACAACTACCTGAATTTCCAGGCTTAGAAGACGTGACTTCTTCTTTTTGCTTTGCAGGTACCTGCATTCATCTCTATAACTTCATCTTCCACATGTGTAATTTTAAAGATAAGAAGTCTTTAAAAATATCTAGGGAAGGGCAGACAGATTTTGACTTAGTTATTTAGATCATGACACCCTCAAGCATTTGTTTTGAATAAATACTTGTAGGTTAAACATGGAAAAATATGTTTAAGACTAAGAATAAACTCAGATATAGGCTGCCTGCATGGGTAGTAGTGTTAATTCATTGGTGAACTAACTTAGGTATACCCAAACCTTTGCTCTCTCACTCATTCCCACCCTCTTGATGCTCTTGGAGCAAAGCTGACCTTGGGTTTTGGAAGAGTATGCTTGAGCTATACTAAATTGTATTTCTTGGATAGAAGAGAAACACTGATGCCAAACCACAGCCATGCTGTCACATGCTCAACTACGGTGCTGCCTGGCTTCCAAGGAGAAGATTCCTTTAAGTACAGGATTTCTCCTTTCTTCCAGAGGATTTAGGGACTGTATCCAAAGTACATTCACTATAACCAGCCACGATAAAACAGTAGATAGCATCTGGTGTGGAAGTGTGATACTGGTCTGCTCATACAAGACACCGTTTTGGAGATGATAATGTTCCTAGGCATAAATTTAGTGGTGATGTTTTCCTTACAAAGTTAGAGATTCTTGCTTTGTAAACCTATGTTTAAGTTGTATTCAATCACATTTTATCTTTTTCTTTTCCTGTAAGCACAAACTGTGATCTTTTTTCTGGAGTACCATCTGGGTACTCTGGATTTAAAAGCACTGCTCTTGTTCTGTAAGCGGCTGCAATCGGAAGAATAGTTTTCAGACCCATTTCCTGCATTTCCTGCTCTCCAAGGAGGAAATAAACAAGTTTGCAACAGAAACTGTAGCTGTAACCTCTGGGTTTCAGATGCTTTCATGGAAAAAAAAATGAAAGACTGTATGAACATACTTCTTAAATAAAATATCATGGTCAAAGATGTAACGCTAGGTTTCAGGAACCTGCACGGTGAGCACTGTTTTAATTATTTCTGTTTGGTGTTATCCTTCTTGGCAAATATGCGGCACATCATATTGTGTTAGGGCATCTTCAGCAATACTCACCAAAAGAAATAGAGGAAAGTTATCCAGGGTGGTCATTCGGAGAAAAGAACTTGCTATGAATTGGAAGCTTGGTCAACTAAGTTGACTCTGCCTACAGGACCATAGTAGGAAAGACATAATAAGGATGGTTCCTTTTGTGAGTGAAGGCCGGGAAATAACATGGTTATTTTTCTCTAAATATTTGGTGTATTTCTAGCTCAGAGACATCACTAGGAACTTTCATATTTGATTGAGAAACAGAAGTTTCTATCTTCTTAAAAGCTGTAAACTGCCCTGTGCAAATTTAAGAATCAATTAGTTTTCAAATATGAATTATAATGTTAACCAATGACATTATTAATGAGTGAGCAATGTGTCAGTAGATACTGGTGTGTCTTGTGATAGAGACTGCACAGAAGTGTGTAGTCTGCTAGGAGACACTGGAAACCCAGGCTGTAAGAGCTGAGGATGTGTATTACAATGGGTGTGTCAGGACGGAGCTGTGAGAGAGACAGGACATAGACCAAAGAGAGGGGAGACTGGCTTTATATAGCCTGTCCTTATTTGCATGGAATGTAAGCACTTGCTTGAGCTATTTCAGTTTGGTGGCAACTGTGTTTGTTCCTTGTATTGCTGGGACCTGAGCTATTGTAATTTGTATTTTCATTAGGGACTTTCATTCTCACAGTCTTATTAGGAGATAGGAAGCAGCATCCGAAAGCCCATTCCATTTCATGATCAATGCCACTGATGAGGTTCACCATTGATCCTCTAGTTTTATTTTTAATTACATATAATTATTTATTTTGGTAGCAAGGCAGCACTTGCCACAGTGCACATCTGGAGGAGATCAAAGAACAACTTGCAGAAGTGTACTTGTCCTTCCACTGTGTGGGGGACAGCAACTGCATCCAGACTGTCAATCAAGGCAGCAAGCACCTTAACCAATTAACTTCTTTTTCGCTCCCTGATTCCACAGTTTTAATTGAATTGAGAACCTATAATTGGGGTTTTCTGGAATTATGGAAAATTCCTAAGACTGTCACTTCAAAGAAATCATGTTTTAGAAATGTTCTTGTGCTAAACAGTGGCACTGAGGCTGTGTTCTGCACATAATCTTAGCTCTGAGGATGGTGACGTGCAGAAAAATGTGATTTGTGCTTTGTGGCACTGGTAAGTTCCTTTTGGACTGTGTGAATTCACCAGGCCGTGTGAACTTAATTACAAGGTGAATGAACTTTCTGTGATTATTTATGATTTTGATGGTGGTGGCATGGTAAAGTTAAGTCGTGTGAAGAACTCACAACAGTGTAATAAAAATAAAACAGGAAAGCTGAAATAGCAAGTATTCAAAAAGAATTTTTCTCTGCACTTGGACCCGTGGGAAATCTGGGAGACAGGAAAGTGTCTGACTTAAGTATAGTCCTTTAAACAATACAACAGAAAAGTCTATCACAATTACCCTTGAGGTTATTTGGATAATTAAAAGAGTAATTCTCTTAAATATTTTTGGGTATGCAATACTGCTGATACGTGATTAAGCAATGGAGTTGAATACATGAATTTATTAGTAACTGCTCAACAGTTACCATGCAGTAAGGACTATTTTGAGTGTTTCATAGACATTAATTTGATCTTACAGTAAGCATGTGGTCTGGGTCGTGCTGATGCATAAGTTAAACCACAGGAGCTTTGCAGTGACGTGTGCTCAGTTGCACAGGTTCAGGAAGTGGGAACTGGAACTTGCATATTTTGTAGTCTGTGCTTTTAAAGTGGCTAAAACTCCGTGAGTTTCAAGGTAGCAGGATGCTCTTGGAATACAGCCTCTGCCAGTTACTCAGAAGGCACAAGAGCACAGCCCTGAGATAATCACATTTCCAAAAAGATTCTGTAATTTGTATATCTGCCTCACAGGCAACAAGATTAGAGTTCAACAATGTCTTAAGTTTTATTAGATGTAGAATTTAGCAAACTGTATTTCAGCTTTCACTGATTAAAGTCAAAGTCTTGGTTTTAATTGATTGGCTGGTTTAAATGCTTAAAATTCAATATTGATGTTTACAAGTGGCCATTGGTTGTGATTAATTGCTGAATTTAATTCAGCACAGAGGACTTCTCATTCTGCAATCAGCATTGCTGATTTAATAAACAAGTCTTCCTGTTTCCTGGATAATAATATTACATACTCAAAATGACAACTGAAAGATTGCCATGTTTCTCCTTATTTCAACTATAAACTCATTCTATACCATGATTTCCTCATGCCTATGTGCAGTCTCCCTGCATTGCCTTCCAAAACCCTTCAGGGAACCTCTCCAGGAGCCAATGCTGTGCCAAGTGTGGCGGCTGCAACAGGAAAGCTATAACTACTCTTCCTTTTTTGCAACTTTATTGAGACTTCTAATATATCACATTTTCTTAAGGAATAGCTTTGAGGTAGGTTGAAAATAATCGGCAGTATATTTAACTGTCTGCTTGTATTAAATAACCACTCATACGAATATATATCACAATGACATTAACTGAGCAAAACATGAGATTACAAGTTTAAGATGGTGAAAAATATGAATTATGATTGTTTTATTACTCCACATTTATTTTATATAGTAAGGCAGTGGATTATCCAATGTTTTCAGCTAGGAACCTGGTAGGTAAGCTCAAATTACAAATATGCCCGTCAATCACCTTCATTGTCAGTAGCTATTTATCGAACATCTACTATGACAAACCCAAGTTAGAGGCAGAGTTACAGAAGTAGAAACATGCAGAGCCTGTACTGCTGAGCAGATGATCCTAGTAAAAGATACTGACAGATATGTGGGGGTTGTCACCTGAACCTGGTCACACCTTTTCTTTCCCAGCTGTTGTTTGTTCTTATGTCAGATATATATATTACTGATGCCCAACTCCTGGTGCCCCCCCTAGCAAAGTTCTTCCACTGTTCCCCTCTCTTTCACTTCTGAGAGGGCTCCCCACCCCCAGGTATCCCTCTACCCTGGGGCCTTAAGTCTCTACAGGATTAGGCACATTGTCTCCCATTGAGGACACACAAGGCAGGCCTCTACAACATATGGGCCTAAGAGCTCAGATCAGCCTGTGTATGCTCTTTGGCTGGTGGCTCAGCCTGTGCTACAAGGGGCTAGGGAAAAACCATAGAAACCAGCCACCTCCCTAGGAAGTGAGAAATGTGTCTCTGCAAATTTCTACCCTTTCTTGGTTTGGGTCTGAAGCTGTGTTCTCTGTGGAAACAATAAGATAGCATTCTTCACAGACTAGTTCTACCAAATCAATCATTAAATGTGTTTTTCTTTTGGTTTAATAGAAACTTAAATAATTATATATAAAAAATAAATAGAAATAAGCATATAAATGAAGTACCATGGAAAATATTTTCATAGAATACTGTCTGTAGAGTAAAACTTCAGTTTTATTTCTTGTTTAGGGGCCCTTAAGGAACAAGAAATATAAATGGTTTATGATATAAGGCCTTGCTAAGATGGTTAAGATGAACTTTCTTGACAGCAGACCTAGCTCCTGGATGTGATAGGCACCTGTGTGGATCACAGCATTTTTGTAAATGTGTTTTATAGGATGCAGCTTGTAACATATTAAGTGACACTATCAATTATTCTAAAAGCTTCACAGAACTTTGTTGCCATTACAGTTACATTACTAAAACATTTCATGATATACTGATAACCTACTGATTGCCACAATTTACAATAATGCTCAAAACTAATGGTGGTCTCTAATGGAAGGCTGTGGAGATTTTATGTGGATTTGGTTAACAAAGCGATTTCAGAAAGAAAGTTTATGGTAGATAGGTCAACTGAGGGGATCAGTGGATTGGGCGAGGTGGGTGTACTTGGAGGTAATTCACCTTTTGGCTGTCACTTTTAGAAAACAGCTTTGGGAGGAGTTATAACATCTGAGACTATTATGTATGCTGATATGAAAGGCTACCATTGACTTTAACCACTGTGCAGCCAAGGCATGAAAGGATGCAGCACACATCCTTTCAAGAATCCTCTGGGGTCTGGGCAGTGATGTTTGTGGTTGGCTCTGTCACAGTGTGACTGATTCATTCCCAGACGTCTTGTGGCTGCTTCTCATGTGTGACATATAATGTGCACTTGCCCAGTGTGGGAAAGATTGAGATTATTCTGCTTACGTTCTTGATACTTTATATATTAAGATCCCGATGAGGTCAAGCTGTCCTCACTACCTACACCTCCTTGTCTCAAATGACATAAAAAGAACCAGAGACCTAAAGAGATTATTTGTCTCCAGTCTCATCCCACTGTGACAGGATTAAAGTTGCTTTCTATCTCTGCCTCCAGCCACTGTTAACTATATTGACAGTCTCCAGTAAGGTGGTGCTATGCCTTGGGTGAAATGTCACAGCCGTATTCACTGGTATAGCTGATGGTTGAGTGGATGCTTTTGTGTTTTGACATGTGGTGGGGGATGGGTAGATATCTCGGTAGGGAAGCTCCCAGAAGCATAAGAAGTAGTTTCAGACTGAGTAAGGGCTAGCTTAGGATTTCAGAGACGGTAGCACATCTTGGTGGAATTTAGTATCTTCTCATTAGTCCTTTCTTCTGTAGCTAATAGAAGTGACATGAAATCTCAGTGTTCATCCGGAGTCTAACAAAAGCATCCGAAGAATTCACTCAGATAGAATAGCTTTCCACTATTCTAATTTATAACAAAACATTTGCAGAGTTCGATCCCATTGATGATTTATAGGTGAAGCATCAAACCAAATGAGATCTACCAGAGAATAAGAAATACCAAACAAGAGCTGAAGTAACTGATATGCTGGAAGTCCTTGAGAATGCCCATGTGAGGATATTCTCCAGAGGAAACCTATAGATTTCTATGCATGTTTTAGAGATGTTCCCTTCCCTTATACTCACACATGGTTGAGAGTACTGCCTATTCCTGAGGAAAAGAAACAGCTGGCTTTTTCTCAGAAGCCAAGCAAAGCAAGGCTATGGGACAATAACTAATGTGTTCTCCAGAAAGAGAAGGTTCATTCCATTTGATTTTCTACTCTAGTTCCTAGGTCTAAAAAGACAAGAAACAGACTCTGAGCAAGCTGTGTTTTTCCTAAAGATTGACACATTTGCCTTTCTTCTAATTCAGCTTTCAAGGAACCCTTGCAATGGCAGTGACATTTAATTTGGGGAGATAATATGAGATAATGACATTTCCGCCTAAAATTTCCTATAGCTTGAGTAACAGCACGCCTCAGACATTTGCAGGCAAACACAACTTTTACATGCAAGTGTTTTGATGTGTGGCACAAAAGTTTAAAGCAGTTTTGACTCATACTTGTTATAGATTTAAAGCATTCTTGAAAATTCTCGACCTCTGATCAGGGAGAGAACAAGAAGGCGAAACATGGACTCTTTTTTTTTCTCAGTCTGTAATCAAGCATTTGGAGCAGTCTTTCTCTTTGCTCTGGTTCACTAACTTTCCCCACCCATACTATGTAGTTTGCCTCATCCCTTAGGTCTCAATGTGTTAGCTTATTTGACAACTTCTGTTCACATTCCAACACAAGATCTGGCTTTTAGCAACTTTGATGAGAGTTGTTTTGAAATTGCTTTTAAAACCTCAAGCTAATGAGCTACTAATTGTTGACACTGTTGTAGTTTTTAACAACTTTGTAATGAAGAGAAAGTAACTAACATTTAGTGAGAATCTAGCCATTGTCAGGTATGGTGCAATGATTTTTGCAGATGTCTCGTTGATAATATGAATGTGCTAGGAGTGTATCTCAGTAACAGAGCATGAGCTCACCAGAAACAAGGCTTTGGGTTTGATACACCACCAAAAAATTGGCTTTGTAATTGCCCTTAGCAGGTATTGAAAATACTCTGAGGACAGGCTATCAGTAAGTTGAGGTCTCCCACCTGGAAGATGAATTTAAGCACCCATTGTGGTTTAAATATTTCTCTTAATAGGTTATCCTTAAATGAGCTCTGTGAGTGTCCTTTCAAGACAGACCCATAGAATGTCAATGTAATAAGATGGCTTGTATGCAGTTTGAAAACCAAAGTTCAGTTATATGAGACAGCAGTCAATGAAAGGTTGCCATCCCCCTTTCTGATGACCTTGTGTGTGTGTGCGTGTGATGCTAGGCATATCCTTAGCACCAAGTGAATGTGATCTATGGATAACTTTGCATGTAGAAGCATAATCATATCTCTCATGGTTTATGGATGATGTTTTGCATGTGGGAGCGTAATCATAGCTGTCATGATCTAGCGATCACCTCTCAAGTGTCTTTCTTTAAGCTCTCAGTTAAGGAAGCTCTGAGTTGGTGAAATGATTCAAGATGTCTCTGTCTGCTATAGGTGTACTTTTTAGAAAACATGGAAGCCTAAAATCAGAATATCCTACACTATTCTTGTATACCAGGAGGCAATGCTTAAAAGGCAGAAAACAATTTAATGAAAGGTTCACTATTTATTATGGCCACTCCAGTACTTTAAATTTTAATGTGTAATGTAATAACATTGTATTTTGTGATATAGGAACAATTTATGATACATTAGAGCCCTTTATATAATCACTGTGTACTGTACATGGTGCCAATATTACAGAGCTTGAAAAATAATCTTATTATTTTACATTATTATAAGGGTTTATGATTATTTTATCTTCAGCTTATGGCATTGTGAATCATGTTCATGATAGCTTTAACACTGATTCCTAGCTCAGGAAGGAAGAGCCAATTTTAGGAGTTTGAGAGAGAAAGCATGGTGTGCCTCAGGCAACCCAGTTTTCACAATGAGCTAAAGGATTTTAACTGGGCAGAGAGAAAAATACTAACTGCTCAGCACGTTGGTTGCAACATTCATTCCTTTAGTGTTTAGTGAGTACTTATTATATATACTGTATGTAAGTGAATTTATTTCTGAATTTGAAAATCTGTTACTATTTACTGGAAAATCAGTTGAGTTTTGAAACTAATTTAATATAATATTTCTAAAGTTTTATACACAATGGATACCCTTTTTGTTTTATGTTTGTTCCCTGAAATGCACCAGCATGAAAATAGGCAGAGTTCTTTATTCTTCCACACTGTTTTGAGACACATCATTTTATTTAATCAGCAAATTGGTTAAGTGGTATGCCAACCAGAGAAGGGGGGGGTGGGGATGAGCCAGATGATGTCAATGCCTTGTGAGGGATTGCCACATTTTTCTGAAGACTGTTTTTATTGTGTGACCTAGTTGATCATATATGTTGCTTATTATTGTAGCATTGTCTTCTATAATCTCTGTAGCCTGTAAATCATATATATCTTATTTATGCATGTGAGCTTTATTTTTTCTACTGTTGTGAAAATCTCTTATGTGCTCATTTTCCACACTGTATCTGTAATATCTTAGGTTAGGAATTTATTTGGTTGAATAGAAATAGCAACGTAAACTGATAACCTGATTCTTCATTGCCCTCATTTTTTGGGCACTGTTTTCTTTTTTTTTTCTCTAGGTTAGCTAGGCCTATGAAGCCCTCTCTCCTTTCCAGGCCACATTACCTTAAGCCAGGTTATTTTCCAATAGACCATGATGCAACAAAGAGGATTTAAAATATAATACGCTCAGCTTTGCCAAAGGTGTACTGCTCTAATAAACCATCTATTGGCTAAGCTAACTTTGGGGAATTATCTATGAACTTTAATTTCATTTCCTAGCTTCATTTCCTAGCCCATCTGGTTGCCATGGATACTTTGCTGTGGCAAAGGTTGTCCTACAGAAGGGGTACATGATGTTGCCTCTGGCAACAAATAGCTCAGTGGGTAGAGAAGGAACAGGGCTAGGACTGGAGTGCAGGATATTTGGGAAAGGCATGGACAACGGTTGGAGCCTGCAGAGGCTATGGGGAACATTCTGATGAGACTGGAGGCTGGGTTTGTTGAAGCCAGGAGACTGTGTTGCTACAGGCAGATAATTAGTATCAAGGAGATCCACTAAGGCAGCAGGTGCTGTGAGGAAGCTAGCAGTAAGGAATCTACAGAATGAGCTGGAAGCTGAGTCTAGATTTGAGAATGGGTAGAACAATTAAGGGAACAGAGTTAAGAGAGATGAGTGAACTTGGATCCTTAGATGTGGCAGAAAGATGACAGAAAATTGAAAGAAAAAAAGTAAGTGTGGCTAAAGGCATTTCTGCCTGATAGAACTGAAGTTGTTGGGTCTGAAATCCAAACATATAGAATAGTAGACAATAAAGAAAATTGAACAGGAATAGGATGGACAGTGCTGAGTTCTAGCCTCTACTCATCTAGTTATTTTGCTTCCCTGGGTCTCAGTTTCCACATCAATTGATAAAGAGGGTGAGGTCATAGTGATTTTCCTTCATATGACCCACATATTTTTGCAAGAAAAATTGTTGAAATGGTTTTGGAAATGCTCCATAGTTTATGTCTTAGTCAGGGTTTCTATTCCTGCACAACATCATGACCAAGAAGCAAGTTGGGGAGGAAAGGGTTTATTTGGCTTACTTCCACATGGCTGTTCATCACCAAAGGAAGTCAGGACTGGAACTCAAGCAGGTCAGGAAGCAGGAGCTGATGCAGAGGGCATGGAGGGATGTTCTTTACTGGCTTACTTCTCCCAGCTTACTCAGCCTGCTCTCTTATAGAGCCCAAGACCTCCAGCCCAGGGATGGCACCACCCACAAGGGGCTCTACCCCCTTGAACACTAATTGAGAAAATGCCCCACAGCTGGACCTCATGGAGGCACTTCCCCAACTGAAGCTCCCTTCTGTGATAACTCCAGCCTGTGTCAAGTTGACACACAAAACTAGCCAGTACAGTTTATCTTGTCCTGACCTGGATCACAGTACTAATGCCCTCCTTAATATAAAAGTAGTCCCTAAAGAATGGTGATTTTTTTTTAAGTGGTGAGGCTAATGGGTCTAAAACTGTGTAGGACATCTCCTACAGCATGTCAGTCATTCACTTACAAGCCTGTTGATGCATAAAACCATGCTTAGTTGGACAGTCCGAGCTGGCTTCTTCCCCTTTCATAACTTTTTACTCAATGTTTCCTTCTCTTCTGCTCTTGAGCCTACAGTATAGATTCTGTTGCTGTTCAGAATTTTCCATCCTAGCTCTGGCACCCTGCCTGTGTTTTTATCCTCAGATCATTACTTGGAGGAAGCAGTGAGGATGACCTGATTGTCCCTTCTTCTTTCCTTGAGCCTTGCCTTTGGGGTTGTAGTCAGCTTTCCCAGGTTTTCTTCAATGACTTTACCAGGGTGTCTCTTCTTCCCAGTGCCCTTGATTTCCTTTGTCATAGGTTTCTGAAAAGTGAACCTCATGGGCAGCGTCATTTCTGCATTGGGAGTTGAGCTTTTCCCCTTTTCCAAGTAAGTGTTGGAATTCCCACGGTCTGGGTAAGGAAATCTTAAATCTTAAATCTGGCTCTTAAAGAAAATCTGTTTAAACATTTTATAGCCCAGAGGAAGAAACACACTAATTGTTTTCTCAGACTACATTTTACATAAATAGCAACTTGTCCTTCCCTTTAAAATTTCCACCAGCCTTTTGAAATGGAAATTGCCTAGAATAGACTTGGTGGAAATAAATTTATGGTTTTAACATGGAATATCTTTACTCAGCTATCAAGTACTTGAGTGGGTCAGAACACCTCTCTACTCACTCCTGCCCTTAAGGAGTCCATGTAGAGAGGAGAACCACAGTATGAAATGAGTGCTAATCTATTTGGACTCTCACCGAGGTGAGAAAATACAAAGTGAATTCAGACTTTCAAAGGCTAATCTAGTGAAGGAACCCACTGCCAAGATAGAAAGCTATATGGTCAGTCTTAGAAATGATAAAGCTTTCAGAAGAAGGTGTCAATGGGCAAATGGTGGCCAAGTGCATGAGGAAATTTGGCTGCTTCAAATAAAATGTATTAAAACCCTACTGTGTGTTAGTGCACTCTTTTTTTTTTATTAGATGTTTTCTTTATTTACATGTAAATTTCTCCATTCCCAGTTTCCCCTCTAAAAAACAAAGAAACAAACAAAAACAACAAAAACAAACCCCTGTTGCCTCCCACTTCCCCATGCCTGCCACCCCGCCCTCTCCCACTTTCTGGCCCTCGCATTCCCCTACACTGGGGCACAGAACCTTCACAGGGCTGAGGTCCTCTCCTCCTATTGATGATCGAATTTGCACTTCTACTATACACATGCTGCCTGAACAATCAGACTCCTCCATGTGCAAAGATTTCTTTTCCTTTGATTTGTGAGAATGTACATATGAGTACCTGCCCACAGAAGCCAGAAAAGGCTGTTATCCGCTGAAGCTGGAGTTACATGTGGTGCTATCATATGTAGGTTCCAGGAACATAACTCAGGGCTTCTCGGAGTAGCGAGCCCTCTTAGCCACCAAGCCACTCTTCATTCTACTGGATAATGCAGTTTTTAAATCAATAAGTGGCACATGTGTGTGGGAATGCCTGCAAGCTATAAGGGCAGAACAGATAATTACAAATTCCCTGCTGATTTAAGGCCTAGACTTTCCAAGTATGGTGAGATTGTGTAGATCAACAGGAGGGGACAGCTCAGTGCTGTCCTTGAAACAGGAAGACCCACTAATGGGTAGCAGTGCTTCCTAAATTAAACTTAGTCTCTGCGTCTGAGTCTTAGAACTTACTGGTTAACAACTAGTAAGTGGTGGTGTTATGAACATCACATAAAATGTTGTCGATGGCATTTTAGGTACTGAAGAACATAGGCTTCACTTACAGCTTTGTTGTTGTTGTTTAGAGACTTGAACCAAGTGTTGGTGAGGCTCAGTGGTGAGTTCTTCGAAGCCATTTGACATAGGGAGAACCAGATCATTGGTTGACTAAACCATGCCATCAGTTTATTAGATCCCTTCTGCCTTCCCCGATAAAGATGATACTACTGTCAAGAGAAACAGAGAGTATCAAGAGATGATATTGTAAAGCTATATTCTCTTAAATATACCTTGGGGATTTTTATATTAGTACAGAGGAATACTTGACTGCTCATAAATATTTAAAAAAGTGTGTGGTTCAAGATTACCATTTATGTTTCAGACAATTATTTACAAAATGGTAAAAAAAATCAGTTTTTTACAGTAAACAGACAACACTGACATTCACTAAATTGAAAGTATCAATAATAGTTGTCATACAGAGTTTTAAAATAACTTTTTCTGTGTTATCACACATGGCTTGTAAAATGTCCCCAAGCCAAAGTTACAATTTTTCCTATTATATTCAAGTAGACTTTCTATTAATATGACATATTGCTGCTTCAAATATTTAGAAATTAAATCCAAATTATCTCATGTTATGAGATGCACATATACATGAAAGATGGTGAAATAGATGTCTATTGTTTTCTTTTTTAAAAGCCAGAATTTATAGAGCTAAACTGTTGCAGTAAAGAGTTGTATACTTTATTGTCTAAGCTTTTCTTTTTGAGTAGCAAACTTTAATTAAAATCTATAGTTGCTATGGTTTCATATTTTTAGATTTAAGAGTTTTATCTGTAAAGATACATTTATAAATAATTTGCATGTTAATTGGAGTTTTCTGCTTTAAGGAGCATACCTACTATAACATGAAGCTTTCTAGATGTTTCAGTTAGGATGCTACACAGCACTCCTGTGCAACTACATTCCAAATGAAACATGATGACATTTTTATAAATATAAATGATGAATGAAGGTTATTTTCCTTGTCTTGCAAAGCTAAGTGGAAAATTAAATACTTAGCCAGGCAACCCAATTCATCTGTCCCCAGACATTTCTCTTTCCTCATTATAAGGAGATTTTACTTGAAATATTGAGTTGTATTCATAATTGGACATAAGGTTTTCAGAAGGGAATTGATAAAAAAGACTGTTTATTTCAGAGCATCCTTGCAGAGTGTTTGACTGATGTTCTTTGGAATTTAAATTTTAAAATAAAATTACTATTTTAGTGTAGAAAAAAGAATTATAACTTTCTAATAACAGGGTCATCTTTTAGTCACTTTCCATGTCACCTCCATGGAAGATCTTTTAGGGATGGGGTTGGGGACCATCCCACACTACATTGCCTTACATTCATGTCTACAGCCCTAACCATGTTCTGTGTCCTACATGGAAGACTGGTACCTGCTGTTCATGTGATCCTCTGACAAGCATGTCAGTACCCATAATCACCAATAATATTGGTCTCATCTGCATATTAGGACATCATTTTCTATTGACATTTATGGAATTTAATCATGACATATATGTGGTAGACATGGGACTTAATGTTTCACTAACACTCTTTCTCCTAATAGTGGCCCTACTAAAATACTTTTTGCTGTCTCCCAGTTGAGTAGCCTATAAAACCTTTTTTGAACTATTCTTTCTTATTGCATAGTCTGTATCATAATGAGTGTGTAAGGCTTTCTGTCCTCCCATCCTATGAAGTTCACTCTACCACAGACCCCTTGCATGAACTGCCTTCAATCTTAAATGTTCTTATGGGGCTTCCTTCCGTTCTTTCATTACTTACAAACTAAATTCCCTGACACGCCAGTTCCTTCATTGTACGCAATATGCTTAAAATAGTTTTACTTAGGGCTGGAGAGATGGCACAGGGGTTAAAAGAACCTGCTGCTTTGGAGAGGCTGTGGATTTAGTTCCTAGCGCCAATATGGTGATCACAACTCTAACTCCCATTTCAGGGGATCCAATGTTATCTTCTGACCTTTGCAGGCATGTATATACTTGTAGACAAACACTCATACACATGAAAAATTAAAAATAATTTCATTTGTTTACTTTCCTTTTTCTTATCTCTTTGTTCTCTACTATTTCCTCAATTCTATGGGGGTAGATCTGCAACATTAGTACATTTGTTACACAAAGAAATACAATAGCGTATGATCCTTCCTCTGACTTAAATGTAAAGACTAAGAGACAAGATATTAAACAATTTTGTAATGGTAGTTGGAGAAAATTCTTTTATGTATAATCATTTAGTCAGTGTTGCTCTAAGATATAAGGCACGTGAGTTCCTCCAAGGGCATTTTAAATTCTTATTTATTTGTAGTGGAGTCTCCACATCTGTGCCACACACTTCTCTTGTTCCTTTCCAGTGCTCCCAACCGCAGTTAGGGTGTACTCACTGGAAGCTTCTATTCTTGCTGGTGTGAAGTATGCCTGGTGGAGTGACTGAACAGCTCTGAATGTCTGGGACACAAATCTAGGCAGAGGAAGACTGTGTGACTAAATGGTTGAATGCAGGGGTTCAGCATAATCTTATTTTCTGTCATAGCACTGGGGTGGAATAGAAGCAGACAATCTATTAGGGAGGAAAGAGGCACAGAGGCAGTGGTGGTAGTGATGTCTAAGACATAGGTAGCACCAGGAGCAAATGCAGCAAATAATAAGACTTGCTTTGTGGAACATTCTTTAGATGACTTAGACACATGCATGCAATCCTCAGAACATTTCTATGGAGTAGATGTTTTTATTGGTCCATTTTATAATAGAGAAACAGAGATGTAAGAGTTTAGTATGTCACTAAAAGACCATGTTAGTAGAGGCAGGATTCAAACCCATGCTGTCCAGATACAGAACCTATGTTTTCTTCTAAAGTAGCATCAATGGAAGATTATAAAAGACAGAGTAATTTTAAGTACCTAGACAACTTTTCCATAGATCACATTAACTCCTGATAGGGGTAGTTTATATAAAAGCTGTGTTTTTTCAGCTTCTGTGACCATTGAACCTAAGTAGATGGGAAGACAGTCAATTAAGCAATGGGCACAGCTGTCATGATGCTGAACATATAAAGAACTGTGACAAACTATTCTATTCTGATACTAGGCACCATTTGGTGGTTCCTCTGGAGCTGGTAGATCGGTGGCTGTTTTAACGGTACCTGAAGACAATCTGTACAGAGCATGACACTGGTAATGTTCCTGAAGTTGAATACAGAGTTCATGGGCAGTCACATGACTTCCCATGAACTCTGACCTCATGTGCTGAGAGACGAGACAACAGGACAGAGCATAGCTTTGGAATGTTTAGGGACAAGGAAAATATCCAACCAAAGTGGAGATCTAGCCTTGAGCTCTGGGGAGAGTCTGCATTGCAGATAACTTTCTTGCAGTGAGGCCCAATCTAGCAGAAGATGGTTAGGGAATGTTCCGATTCTCTGAATTTCAGAAAATTCTAAATGG
Organism: Mastomys coucha; assembly: GCF_008632895.1. NCBI lineage: Eukaryota > Metazoa > Chordata > Mammalia > Rodentia > Muridae > Mastomys > Mastomys coucha. Next base: position 3,063,458 of record NW_022196905.1, read on the forward strand.
CCCTGTTTATTATTTTTTAATTTTTGAAATTATATTATAATTACATCATTTCCTCCTTCCTCCAATTCTCTTAGGTACCAGCATTCTTTTGCTTTCTATACCTACACCCATAAAGTTTTACCTTCATGGTTGCCTCAGCATGACTTGAGCAAATGTCTTATTTTTGATATTCCTTCCTGGGGTAGAATCTTTCCCAACCTTACATGAAAGTTTGAACTGAGCTTATAAACTATTCTTCTTTCCTCTAAATTTAAATACTAAGTTATCATGATGATCATTACTAAGAGACTATTTTTTATACCTCAAGACTAAAGGCTGGCTGAATCTTATTAGCCCAGAATTGAAGAGCTCTTGTTTCAAAATTATGATGTGTACTGTTTCCAAGTAGTTAATTTTTTCTGTTTGTTTTGGGAAATATATTTCTAGCTTGATAGATATGAGAGGTTGATTTATCTTAACAATAAATTGACTCTTCAGCCACTCCCGCATAGACTGCATTAGGGACAATATATTTCAAAGGAATTGTTATGTAGACTAAGAAGATTAATCTCTCCTTAAAATGATTCATTTTGGAAAAAAATGTCCACACGGTTGTAAATGTGGGTAGTATCCAACATTTGTCTTGAGTATGAATTTACAGAGACTGAAGCTCTATTGCTTTATTCTGTCTTCATGTTTTCAGTGCTTTCTAAGAACAGATTGCAAATTAAAAACAATTCATCTTGCACCATTCCCTGCAGTAGCATGGTGATTAGGGAAGCCTTCCAAAGTCATTCTGCCATGGCCACATCTCCTTTGACCTAGGATGTAAGTTTTGACAGAAATCTGAGCTTCTGGGAGAAGGAAGAAAGTCTCACTCACAATGATTTTATTAGAAGACCTGGCACTTGCCTGCCTTACTTAAATTCTTGTGTAACTTTTGCTTATTTCTCCAGGGAAAAGAGACCCATCATTTGTTGTGCACTCTGGCTGTGCTCCTCACAGTTGTGAATTTCCACAAGAGCCCAGAGAGAATAATAATAACAATTATTTAAAGAAACAGGGCAAGAGACACCACTCTGGCTGGGCTCCTAATACCAGCATGCATGAGGATATTTCATTAGAATAACATTTTCCTGTGTATAAATATTATTTAATTATTACTACTTTTAATTAGATTGCCTCACTGAAACCATCTGGAACCACATAGACCTTTCCCCTTTCCCCTTTAATCTTAATGTAACCTCAAGAGGGACATTTTATTTGTTATCCCTTGTAGATTGACATTTTATTCACAGAATTATTTATTTTACAAGTCAGGTGCTTATACTTCATTTTAGCTCTTATGGTCTAGAACTTGATGGGCATATTTTGAACTTTTAAGGGTGTTCTCATGTTGAAAGTCATGTATGTGCCTTAATCACTGCTTGGAATTTAAGATTGCTCTCTAACTTGAGCCTTTTCCTCAATAAGCATGAAGTTCAAAGTGTTCTTGAAATTTTTATACTATTTCTAAGCTTCTGATTTATCAGTTTCTTTGTGTTTATGATTTAAGGTCCTCCTTACTCATTACTTACAACTACTATGCAATGAAAATAGGTAACTCAGTAATTTGGAAAGATTTTTCTATGTCATCTTCTTTGAAAGGAAAAGCAGTATTTGTCTCTTTGTGGAGGTTAACAAGAAGTTATTGATTTAAGAAAGCCATTTTGTAGCCCAGAATTCAGTACCATTAGAGTGATATAAAATCAATTTGAAAATAGTGTAAGCTGCATAAAACTTAACAGATTCCATCCTCTGGACAAAAAGTTTAAAATATCTTTTTGTATGGAATTGTACCTAGTGCAATAAACCACTATTTGAAAAGTATAGTTATTTTAGGCGTGAAAATTGATTATATGTTAATCTAGTCTTTCAGATACTACAAACATTGATACATACTTCAAGAGTTCATAGTATTTAGAGGTCAAAAATTATAACTCTCTCTGCCTCTCTCTCTTTTTCTCTGTGTGTCTCTGTCTCTTTCTGTTTCTTTCTCTCTCTGTCTCTCTGTCTTTCTCTCCCCCTCCCCCCCAATAGGTATGTACACATGTGAATATAAACCACCAGTTGACAATGTCCTCTACTTTATTTTTTGGATCAGGGTCTCTTTATGGACCAGGAGCACAGATTAAGATAGACAGACTGGCCAGAAACCACAGGAATTCCCCTGTCTCCACCTCTCCAGGGCAAAGATCACAAATACTCTGATTTTATTTTTAAGCATTAAGTGCTAGGCATTGAACTTTAGCTCATCTTGCTTGCTCAGCAAGCACTTTAGCAACTGAGCCATCAATTTGTGCAGCACCAATAACTTCTAAAATAGTAGCTTGTGGTATCTGATTTGGGGAGGAAAAAAAACCCAACTTCCTCTCAAATGTCTATGATTACTTCCTCCATGAGTTGCACATCAGATTCCCTTTGTTACTTCTTGGATCAATGTCAACAGCATCAGCAGTCATTATTTTAGGTGGAATGACTATTTTTCTGCCTTTCATGCTTGGGAAAGTCCATAGCTTTTGGACTAATATCTGTGTCAACCAGCCCACTTGGTTGGCTGGCTGACTTATTTGACGTGTTGGCTGACTCTTGTTTACCCAAAGGAACCATTGAAAAGTTGAAAAACTTACTGCTCCATTAGAAACTGCAGTTTTACTGCTACAGCTCCATCAACTGAGTGACAGATAATATTCAAGGGCTAAGACAGGGATGAGAGTTTAAATCTGACAGACTATCCATTGCTGCTCACAGTCTTTGGGAAGTGCTCAGTGGAGGCCTTGGGGTTGCCCTATTGGGGCTTTGTCTAAGGTGTGGTTTGTAATGCAACAGAGGTGGGCGTGGGTGGTTTCAGGCCTCAGGTTGTGTTCCAGGGTTATCTATAAACCTGTTTGTTTTGCAGCTTGCTTAACATCTTTAATTGTCCCATCTTTCACATAAGATGAAGACCACACTTACATCATGTTTAGTCATATAGATTAATTATATGTCATGTCTAGTCATTTTGATTTTTAAGTGTTTGAGATGGAAAATTAAATAGTTATTATCCACAGTATTTCATTTGTTTATATGATGAAATTAACTATTCTGCTGTTGTCTCGTAACTATTTAGTGAGAGCAAAATAATAACATTCTTGCAAGACTGGAGAAGCCCAAATGAACTAGGTCAGCAGGAATTTTCCTGACTGGATTTTTCTGTAGCCACAGGTGCAGAGGATAGCTTACACATATTCAGGTTAGCTGGTGTTGGTTATACTCAACAGGAAGTTTTAGACTCATGAATGGTAGTATAAAACCTGAAATTTAACATTCTTAACATGTATATAGTATATATGTATATGTGTATGTATATTATATACCTATGTATATATACATATGTTTATTGTGTTATTAGACTTTATTCTTACACTTTCTCCTTCTGCCCTCTGTCATCCTTTTTAATTTCATTTGATGACCTCCTATTTCCCTCCAAATAGTTCTCTCCTATGCTCCCATGTCACATAAATTCAATTTTATAAGAAATTCTAAAATTTTAACTTCGATTAGAAAATATCAGTAACTAAATTAATGCACACCTTAGTTCTGGTAATTCTTAAGTTCATTATTTTTTAATTTAATTTTTTAAGTCATTACATCATTATTTTGGCCCCCTCTTGGTCTCTCCTCCCAAAATTCTTCACCCCACTCCATCCTTTTACCTCTGAGATGGTGTTCCCTACCCCCAACCTGCTCATCCCCCTTCCCTGGGGTATCAAGTCTCTACAGGATTAGGTGCATCTTCTCACACTTAGGCCAGACAAGGAAGTCCTCTGCCAGGGGCCTCAGATCAGCACTTTTTGGTTGGTGGATTAGTCTCTGGGAGCTCCCAGGGGTCCTGTTAGCTGACATTGTAGATCTTCCTATAGAGTTACCATCCCTTTCATCTCCTTCAATCCTTCCCCTAACTCTTCTATAGGGGTCCCTAACCTCAGCCCACCAGAAACTGAGGAAATTAAAAAAAAATCATTGGGTTTTACTACAAAAGCCTATACTAAACAAAACTGGAAAATCTAGATGAAATGGATGATTTTATAGACAGATAGCATGTACTAAATTATATCAAGATTAGGTAAACTATCGAAACAGTCCCGCAACCCCTAAGGAAATAAAATCCATTATGAAAAGCATCCCAACCAGAAAAGAGGCCCAGGACCAGATGGTTTTAGAGCAGAATTCTACCAGACCTTCAAAGAAGAGTAATACCAACAATTCTCAAACAATTTCACAAAATAGAAACAGAAGGAGCACTACCTAATTCATTTTAATAATTTGTTTTTGACTTGAGTGAGTGACTTTATTCTCAGCCCACAGAGAACAGGTTACATTCATTTAAGAAATGGTGTGTGTATTAAGATGGTCTATCCATAAAGTCATTCACCAATAGTTTCAAGGATGGCACAGATATTAGGTGCAGGTAAGGATCTGGTTCATTAGCTGTGATAATTTGGGAAAGCATTCATCTCAGAGAAAGAGTAACTTATAAAGTCCTCTTCTTCAAACGTGATACAATAGCTACAAATGTCAAGCAAAGCATTCAGTCTCACTCTTTGTTGTTCTCTTTTCTACAAGCCACCTCCCAAGTTAGTTGTTTATGTCTCCCTTGGGTATATAAATAATTTTGATACATATAACCTGTTCTGAAAACCATAGTATAATATAAAAACATGAAATAAACAATACTACTAATAGAGAGGCTGAGATAGGAGAAGCAAGATTTCAAGATCCTTATGTTGTACACAGCAAGACACTGGCACAAACAAGCTGAAAGTGTATATAGATTGTACAATATTGGACCTATTTTTCCAATTACCAAATTAGAGAGATGGATGTTGATTGGATGACAATCAACAAATTTCTAATTCCTCATATTTTTGGATTTCAATCAATTAGGATATATTGGTGATATTAATTTTCATATTAAGATATTAAGAAAAGGTAATTGTAACTTCCTGTTGTTTTTGTTGTAAGAAGTGGAATTAGATTTGTGTGGATTTGTTGAAAGACTACTTTCTTGCTTCTTCTAGGGTATAGCTTTGCTCCTTATGTTGATGTTTTCCATATATTATCCTTTGTAGGGCAAGATTTGTGGAAAGATATTGTGTAAATTTTGTTTTGTCATGGAATATCTTGTTTTTTCCATCTATGGTAATTGAGAGTTTTGCTGCATATAGTATAGCCTGGGCTGGCATTTCTGTTCTCGTAGGGTCTGTATAACATCTGCCCAGGATCTTCTAGCTTTCATAGTCTCTGGTGAGAAGTCTG